>NC_134539.1:124645024-124707524 GCF_050624435.1 Tenrec ecaudatus | reverse complement strand
GGCTCCACCTGGTCTTTGGTCCTTCCATTTGGAGCCACAGAGTTCTCCAGACTCCCATCTAGACGGGGGTGCTGGGGGCTCCCCTGATGGAGGAGCAGTGGCAGACATTATGTTATTTGGGAAAACAACAGCAAAACCCTGGCATCAAGTCCCTTCCGTCTCCTAGTGGCCCGTTAGGACACAGCAGCGACGGTCCCGTGGATTTCTGAGACTGTCAGTCGCAGTGGGAGTAAAATGGCGCATCTTTCTCTGGAGGACCGGCTGGTGGTTTCTAACGGTTGACCTTGGGGTGGACAGTCCAGCTCATTGTCCACGAACGACCCCAAGGTCGCCTGCGTTCATTTGATTGGATGTTTGAACGGATGAAACCAAAATTAACCTGCCACACATGAAGAGGGTAGGAAGGGAGGGAGGGAATAAGTAGAGTGAAGAGACCAAGCCCTTCGACCACACATGGAAGAGTTCCTGATTCCCAATCCTCCCCCCATTTCTTTTCATCCCCAATTCCCTCAGCATTATCCCCTTCACCCCAGCCCATCCTCTCGACCTCACCTCCATCACCCCACACCCCATCTTCTCATTGCATAACCTCTCAGGCCCCACTCCCTCATCCTCAGCTCCCCCAGCCCCCACCTCCATCTCTTCACCCCCACCTTCTCAGCCAGCCCTCAACCCCTCACCTTCTCCTCATCCTCAGCTCCCTCCGTCTCATCTCCTCATCCCCCCACTGCACCCCTCCCTCCCCACCTCGTTCCTCCTCCCTCATTGCTTCATGTTCTCCTCCTCTCTCCCCCACCCCTCCTCCTAGCATCCTCTCTCTCTCTCTCTCTCTCTCTCTCTCTCTCTCTCTCTCTCTCTCACCCACCTTCCCCCCAACCAGGCTTTGGAGAGGAGATTGGATGGAGCAGAGGAAAGAAAATTCCTGAAGCCCTTTCAGACTCGGGAACCCCAACACTTTTCCCCAGTCACCTCTAGGACAATGTCACAAGGGAGACCTTTGATTCGTGCAGACATGGCATCCCCACCGTCGATCGTTTGCCGTGATAGTTATTTGTCAAGCAATGGCTAATAAGACTGCAATGACTAGTTATTGGAGTCTCGCATCTCTGGAAGGTTGGAAGGTACGTAACAGGAGAGTCCTTGCAGCCCAGAGAGAATGAAGTGACTCGTAGCGACCTCACGGGACGGAGGAGCACTGCCCTGTGGGGTGTCCAAGCTTGTCCATGTCTACAGAAGCAGACAGCCACGTCTGTCTCCCATGAGACCACACAGTTACTGAGCTCAGGGCCACCGCTAGTCTCTCCTCCCGAGACACACAGACCGTGTGAAGATGACCGCATTTGAAGATAGATCTTGCCATTGGGGTTGAGGGAAGGGACAAAATGATGTCACACCGGTGAGGGTGGCACCTGATTCCCATGAGAACACCTTTACGAAGCAGCAAAGGACGAGCAGGCGCAGAAGTGCCCATGTGAAGATGGAGGCAGAGACTAGCAAAAGATAGCTACGAGCCAGGGAAGGCCAAGGATTGCCAGAAAAGAGGAGGAGGCCAGGAAGGACTCTTTGCTGGAGCCTCCGGAAGGAGCCCGGCCCTGCTGGCATCTTGACTCCAGAGGTCTGGCATGCGGAACTGTGGAAATGACATTCTGCGGCCGTGTAGTCGTTTATTACTGCAGCCCCAGTAAAAGGAATGCACCGGTGGTGAGTCCCTGCTCTGCCACAGTACACAATCACAACGGCCTGTGGATTGCCGATGACCGTGTCATTACACAGTCAACAGGTATTACCCCTAGGGTCCAGTTGATATATGCATGGGTTTGTTCCAAACGATGCCTGGGCGGGGGTGGCTGTGGGCGCGTTCTCTCGGTAATCCATTCTCAGCAGCATACCTGGGACACAGGGCCCAGTCACTGAGGCCTTCAGAGCTTGTGAGCAGTCACCTCAGGTGTATCCATGGATCTCTTCCCACCTGGAGGGAAGAAGAGTGATGACAATCAGAGGCCCTCTGAAAACAGTGCGCCCAGTGGACTAATGGACCGTACAAACCTCTGTCTCCACAACCCTGAGACCAGAAGAACTAGATGGTGCCTGGGCACCACCGCCACCCACTCTAAAAAGGATCCCGTCAGAAGGCTGTCTTTGGAGAATTTCCTTGGGAAACTTCACCCCATCCATCCTGACCCCATCCATCCTTCACCCCATCCATCCTTGACCCCATCCATTCTTGACCCCATCCATCCTTCACCTCATCCATCCTTCACCCCATCCATCCTTCACCCCATCCATCCTTCACCCCATCCATCCTTCACCCCATCCATTCTTGATCCCATCCATCCTTCACCCCATCCATCCTTCACCCCATCCGTCCTTTACCACATCCATCCTTGACCCTTCCAGCCTATCTTATTCCCCAAACTCAAAGAATGTTTCCATGGAATACAGTTTGCGTCTGTGGTAAGAGTGGAAGGGCGCAGAATCCTCTGGGGAAGGGTGGAGATGGAAGTACCGCCTTCAGGGTGGAAAGGCCCAGAGGGAGGAGCTGTCAAGAACAGCAGCGACACACGTTGCTATTTGTGTTTCGTGAAGGCTTCTATGGTTTTGTTGTCATACTTATTTTTTACTATCATATTGTAGATTTTTATTTCTAGAAAGAAAACGAGAGCCAGCGTATGATGGCGCTCCACTCTCTTTCAGGAGTTCGGTCCTCCACACACAGTCCCTGGGCAGGAAGCACGGGCAATTAGAGAACCACTGGCGGGTCTCTGGGAGGGGGTACACAGTCAAGAAACTGCGATGTTGACAGCTGGTCTAGCTCCTGGTTTTTAGAACAAAAGCACAAAATCCCAGGGACAACACGCTGGCAAGCTTGGGAACCATCGCCAGCAAGATGTGGAATTTACGGACTTAGAGAAGGAGGGAGCACAATCCCTGGGAGCCAGGACCAGCTGTGCCCGACTCAACGCCGGCCTTCAGACGGCAGCTGGGGAAGACGCGGGGAGGGCGTGCTGGTTGGAGCAAGTGGTCAAGGCCTCTGTGGCCCCGAGGAAGGCCAAGGGCAGGCTGTCCAGTGGCACAGGGGCTGCAGAAGCATGGGGGAGGGGGCAGGCACGGCACGGCTCAGCCCTTCACCCTGTCCAACTCAACGGGGCTGGTGCAGCTCCGAAGAATTGCTCATCACACGCACCGTTGACACAAAGCCGCAGGGGTTGTTAATAGAAAGGATGGCAGAATCAAGATTCAAAACATCTCTTGACAGGTTGAAATAATGGGCTGAAAACATGTAAAAGGGATAAATGTAAATTCCCGCGTTTAGCTTTGGGAGAAAAAAATGTTGCATAAACATCGGATGTGAGAAACATTGGCTTAAAAGCCAACTCGGTGGAAAAGACAGGAAGGTACGTGGCAATGCGGCGTGGCCAGTGGGCAGATCCAGGGGAGGAAGCAAGAGGGGAAAATCGCCTGCTCTCAGACACAGCCCCTGAGCAGTCTGAGAAGTTAGGTTGTCGCTGCAGGGCCGCTGCCCCCTTTGCGAAGTTGACCACACGCTGCTTGGGTCAAGAGTGCCCTGCCCGGGAACGACACCCAGCAACCCAGCCTCACGCTGCCCAGCTGTGATCTGCGTCTGGGAGGTTCTATTAGGTGGCGTAGGGGTTATGCACTAGGCTGCTAACCTCAAGGTCAGCAGTTTGGAACCGCCAGCCCCACCACCCCCGAGGGAGAGGGAGAAAAACAGGGGCAACTCCTCGTGCTAGGCCAGTTCTACCCTGTCCTGTGGATTCACTGTGAGTCCCCATCGACTCGAAGGCAGTGGGTCTGGTTTGGGGCGTGGGGTCGTTTGGTATGGTTTCATGGGTTCACTTTTGAGTCTGGGAATGCTAAAATAAAAAGCCCAGATAAAGTAGCGATAGATGTTGGGGCCCTGGTGGCGTCATGGCTACGAGTTGGGCTGCCAACCCGAGGGCAGCAGCTCAAACCCAGCAGCTGCTCTCAGGGACAAAGCGGAGACCGCCACCTCCGCCAGGTAGAGATTTACAGCCTCAGAGACTCCGGGGAACAGCGCCAGTCTGTCCTGTAGTGTGGCTGTGTGTCCGACCCGACCCAAGGGCAGTGGCGCTGTCTTCTTGGCGTTGTGTCCTGTCGGTTGACAGAGGCTCCATAAGCATGCTCTGCCCTCGCGCAGCGGGGGCACCGCCTGCCAGGAGGCCAGCCCTACTGCCCAGCAGCTTACAGGCGAGGAAAGGGACCTTGTGCTGTGAGTAAACAATGAAAAGACTCACGTTACGCTATCCAGTGACTCACGTTAAGGTGCAAAGTGATGGAGCCAGACCTTGAACCCAGATGTTCCCCTGCCTGGGTCTAATATGATGGCCCAGCTGCCCTGGGGTAAATCTTGTTTGATCTGAACTAGTTCCCTCATCAGAAGTGGCTCTGAATTAAGTGTGTCATCCAATTCTGGTCCGGGACGATTGGGGACGAGTATGCTAAAGGTGCTTCCAGCAGAGTTTTTCTAGAAAAGGGACCATAGACACATTCACTCAACAAGTGTGCGGTAGGCACTTACTGCGTGCTAGGACCTCTCCTACTCGGGCATTCGCTGCTGACCCATTGCAGCCCCGGAGGACAGGGTAGAACTGCCTCTGTGGGTGTCTGAGACCCGTGACTGTTTACAGGAGTAGAAAGCGCTTTCTCCCCTAGAGCAGCTGGTGGTTTTGAACTTCTGACCTTTCAGATCACAGCCCAGCAAGGAATCATTACATCACCAGGGCTCCGGTGCAAGGTGTTAAGTCCTTGGAAAAGATAGGAAGGTACAAGACATGGGACATGGCTAGTGGTCAGATCCAGGGACTGGGCACAGGGATTGGGCAAAGTTTTTTTTCCCCCCTAAAGAGCCACAGAGTAAATATTTCCAGCCTGGCAAGCCAGGTGGTCTCTGTCTTGACGAACTCAGCTCTGCTTAGCGGAGGGAACGCAGCCGGGGGCCATCTGTAATCAATCGCTGTGGCTCTAACCCAGTCCAGCTTTGCCGGCTGACCAGTTCACCAACTCGTGACTTAGAACGTAAACTTAGAGAAGTTGGCTCTCTTGATTCAAGCCTTACCACCAACCAACGGGAGGAAAATGAACTCTACTGAATGGTGATGGGAATCTGGGAAGATGCTTACACGGGAGAGCAGGCAAATCAGGTACAGCAACAGGGGCTTGGTTCGGGGTCAACCTCCAGAGCCAGGCATCCATGAGTCCTTCATTTATTCCAAGGGTGCTTGTTGAGGGAACCGAGTCTGACACTGGAGAAATAGTGGTGAGCCAAGTAGGCCAGACACCAGTCTCCACGGAGCTTGCAGTCTATGGAGTTTACTGGGCTTTTCCTTAGATAGCCCTAGTCTACCTCCTCAGCCTCCTCTTCTCCCACGCCCCACCAACCAAACCAGCCAAAGTCCCCTGCCCACTTTGCCCTTGCGTGCCCCTCCTTCAGGCATAATGCTTGGAAGAATGATGGATAACATTGTGAAGAATGGGAATTTCAGAAGAATTGATTGTGCTCATATGAAACCTGTATACGGACCAGTAGGCAGTCATGCAAACAGAACAAGGGGATATTGTGTGGTTTCAGATCATGAAAGGTATGTGGTAGTTACACAGTTTCATGTCAACTTGATAAATAAGAATGAAGGGGTGGAGTCTAGCTTGTCAATCAGGTCACAGCCTGGTGATCCCTCCTTGTGGGCGTGGCCTTCTCTTGAGGATACTGGAACATCCTCTTCTGCCTGGAGACGGGACGCACTCTTTCTGCTTCACTTTCCTATGGACACGCCACATGGAGCCATGCTGATGGCAGCCAGAGCCCTGGAGATGCTTCCACCGCCACTGGATCCGCAAGACTTTGCACCCACCAGCATGTGACCTTCCTGCACTTGGCATCATTGCATGTGCTGCATGAGTCTGAAGAGGAATTTATGAACTAGTATCAGACATATGGGCTAACATTGGGCTTATGGGCTTGATCTGGACTGGGCTGGAATGTTTTTTGGTGTATAATTACTTCTTGATATAAAGCTCTCTCTTACACTTATGTGCGTGTCTCTGGATTTGTTTCTAGGGTCAACCCAGTGGCCTAACACAGGTGTGCATGCGGCTTATATCATTTAACCACACCTATTAAATCTGTAGGTTGATCAGGTAATCCAAGAAGCCGGACCATTTGAAAAAGAATGGGCATTAGAGGAAGAGGCCTTCACAACAACCTGCAAAGTGCAGGTAACACAATCTTATCCTCTGAAAGTGAAGCGGAGGAGGCCAAAGACTACATACAGCCTTCAGGATTCTTCCTCAGCATGAAGGAAACAAAACTCTTCACAACTGGACCAAAAAGCAGCCCCGTGCTCAGCAGAGCACAAGTGAAGTGGTCAAGGACTTGAATTCACTTGGGGTCACGATCGATGCCCACGGCACCCAAGCAACCGATGGCATTGGCAGATCGGAGGCAAGAGAGTTCTGGACCACATCAAGAGCAGGGATGTCACTTAGGGGGAAAGTGTGCCTGGGATGGCAAGACATAGTCCTTTCAATCATGTCATAGGCGTTAGAAAGCTGGACAGTGAGTAAGGAGGACCGAAGCAGAATGGACGCCTTTGAATGACGGGCTGGCAGAGGGTGTACTACCCCTTGGCCTGCCAGAAGAACCAACAGCTCGGTCTGGGAAGCAGCCCAGCCGCAGGAGAGCCAGCATGTCCCTGAATTGAGGATGGTGAGACTTTGCTCATGTACTTTGGCTATGTCATCCAGAGGGACCTGTCCCTGAAGGAGAACACCTTGCTTGATGAAGACGAGGGTCGAGGGAAAGAGGCAGAAGCCCGGCAAGATGGATCGGCAGACCCTGAGGCCCCAGCCTTAGACTCAAGCACACCATGGTGGGGATGCCCAGGATCCAGGCAGTGTTTCATTCTGCTGTGTGTGCCCACAGGGCAGCTGTGAGCCCGAGCTAACCACACAGCACCAAAACACAACGGCGGACATGACCTGACTCCCCATCATCCGCCAGCTGAACTCCTCCGCGCCTAGCTGGGCTATTTTTCCTTGTGATTCCTTCCCCTCCCACTGCCCCCCCAGGGAAGCCGGTCGCTCTTCCTCCTGGGTTCCCATAGCCCTTTGTACCTGTCTTGGCCCAAGTGCCTCTGACGTTGCACTGAGAAACCTGCCTCCCGGTGGGCCTGTGGCCTTCTCAAGGTGCTGTGCTCGCAGGTGGCTCAGCAAGTGTTTGTGGAATGAATGAAGGAGAAAAGGAAAAGGTCGTGGGGGGAAGAGCTGTGTTGGAAGGAAGGCAGCCCCCAGAGGTGGGAGAGGCCAACACTTGGGCGGGAGGGCGATCCAGATGGTGGAAGATGGACGGGACCCCGTTAGTGAGCTCAGAAGTCCCACCCAACATTCTTGGTGGCGGGGAGACAGTAATCCAGCAGCCCCTCGCTGAGGCTGAGTGCTACGCTCCTTTGTCTGATCAAGGGCTGACTGGTATGATGGACGGGCCCCCGCCGGACAGCCAGAACGCACTCCTGACCGAGCGAGAGAGAGCCCAGTGGAAACTGACCCCGGCTGACACCCTCATCTTAAAACAGCTCTGTCTCCCCGAGGCCCAGATAAAATAGCTGTCGCATGAAAAGTGGGGGCTTTGCCAGGGTCGGGTTGGGGTGCAGGTGGGGGGGTAGTGGGGGTAGCAGGCCAAGGAGGATGGCTGCTTCTCCAAAGGGTGGTAGTAGAGGGGCTTGCGATGTCAGGGTTCAGGGGAGGTCAGTTAAAAGGAGGCTGTAAGCAAAGGGGGTGCTGGGTGAGCTGTGATCCAGGAGCAGTCCAGTCTCCGTGCTGGTCTGAGAAGCGTCGAGCCACATCAAGAAGAGTTCACTCTGTGTGCGTGGCCCATGGTGCCAGGTTCGGTTCTGATCAGAATCCTATAGACACAGCCCTTTCCTACAGCAAAGAATGATCGGGACCCCGGGCCACACACAGAACCGTTTTGGTTTCCCCGGAGCTTTCTGCAACGCGACGAGCAGATTCTAACATCACTTCCACTTTAGAGGTACAGAAACCAAGGCTCAGAGAAGCCGGGCGTCTTGTCAAGGTCACACCGCTCCGTTAGCATCAGAGCAGGAAAGAAGTTATCGGGGTCAAAAGGTCAGTGGAGTCTCATGAAGGGGACCACGAACAGGTTTAGGGGCGCCACGCAGGAGTGGGGGAGCACCCTGAGGTTAGCAGCTCTGGCAACCCCCGGGCCTCAAGGGGCAAGGGGAGGTACGGTGTGTTATTCGAGGCCATGAGAATGGGAGCCGTGGAGCAGGGGCTGCCTGGCCGAGCAGGGGCTGCAGAGGGAGCCACCACTGCCGAGCCCTGCCAAGCCTGCCCGGGGACCTCCCACTGGCCTGGCTCCGGGCTTGATGTGGTGCAGTATTCCTTGGGTCTGGGAGCAAGTGTGGAAGGAGGGTCTAGAAGGGGCTCACTGCCAAGCCAGGGCTCATCCCCCACCAGCAGGTTAGGCTCAGGAGCCACTGCCGCACACACCTCTGACTCATGCCAACCCAGGTGTGGCCAAGTGGACCTGTGTGCTGCCAAGCTTTCAAGGCCTGATTTTTTTTTAGGGAAATAGATCACCAGGCCTTTCTTCTGAGGCACCTCTGGGTGGACTCGAACCGCCAAGCTTTCAGTTAGCAGCCAAGTTCCTTGACCGTGTGCACCACCAGGGAACCTAAGGGGATCAAAGGAACAGTCTCTGCCCGTGGGGCCCTCTAGATCCACAGGGAGACTACAAACGCCTGGAAACCAGGTGCCGGACCCAGGTGACTGTGCTGTCGCTGTTAGCTGCTGTGGGGCCAGGCCTGGCTCAGAGACCCCTGTGGGCAGGGTAGAGCCGCTCCAGGGGCTTCCAAGGCTGAGACCCATTGGGAGCAGATCACCAGATGTGGCTTCAAAGGTGTGCGGGGTCACACTGTCGGAGGGCCAGTGCTCGGTGAGGTCCCCAGGTTTGTGGGGAGCGGACAGCAGTGCATCTCATTCCTTGTCCGGCCATCCTGCGGTGCTTTGGTAGGGGGAGGGGAACTACCGCTTCCTAGCCAGGGGACAGCCCCGGAGATAAGAGCTAGTGGGACAGGCCAGCTGTCAGGACACGTGGGCGCCCTGTTGGTCTCAGGTCGAGAGAAGAACATTCTTATTCCAATGCGAACCCCTGGCATTGGGAGCACGTCCGCGGAAAGGTATCCTCTGAGCTCCCTGCGCCCTGTGCCTCAGGGGAGGTCTTGCTTCTGCCTGCGCCGCTCAGGAGATGGCCATGTGCCTCCCCAAGGGGCAGCTTGGGGCGTGCCCGTCTTATTTGCCACTGTGTCTCTGGGACACCGAGTGGGCCCCACAGTTTGCTGAGAGACTGAGGAGAAAGGCATCGGAGGAAGGAAGCCCAGCAGGGCCCCACCGGGGTGGGGGGGCTTGATAGAAAGTAACTGGGACTAGGGCGCTATTTGAGAGCCCACGTAGACCCACAGCCTGCTACGGTGAGTGATGTGGCTGCGCCCGTGTGACAGTAAACCTGCAGGTTGATTTGTCCTATCTCCAACCTCCGGAGACAAATAAAGATCAGGTTTACAAAGGTAGCTGATAATAAAAGGCAGTAAGAGGGAGAACAAACCAACCCCCACCCCTTCAGAAAAAGATGGAGGCATTCAACTTGCGTCAGACTGACTTAGGGCGGAGTCCCTGGTCCAGAACCCTGTTGTCGGCCTAGCCGGGGTGGCTGGGCCCGCAGGGGCCCCAGCTTGCAGGAGCGTCTGCTTGAGCGTCTGCAGGGACCCCTGAACCAGACCCAGCTACACGGCCCCCTGCAGAGTGGCTGAGCTCCCGGGGCTCCATTGACCCTCACACCCCCTTCCCCCACAGGTGAGCCCTGGAGCCTCAGCACAAAGGTCACATAGAAGTCCAGGGTCAACCTCCAGGGGCCAAGAGGTGGCTGAGACCTGGGAGTATGGGGGGCCCCTCCCAGGTCAGTAGGGGTCACAAAGGACAGGGAAACAGCCTGCCATGGCAGACAGACAGAGCGGCCAGTTTGAGGGCCCCTGTGTACGCAGAGGGCCCATCCTCCTGTCTTACTGGTGAGTGTGTCTGGGAGCCTGTCCTTCTCCCGCTCAGACTTAAGCAGAGGCTTTAATTACGGCTTGTCACTCACGTGCCGTCCCCGGGAGAGAGCCGAGCTGGACGGCTAAGGAAATGAAACTCTCCCTTCAGATGGCTCATTCTGTCTGTCAGGAAATTTCAACTCACAAACAATAATAGCTGGAATTGCTGCCGTGCAGGGCAGCCCGGGGCTCAGCATACCTCCAGCCCCCCTCCCCACAGGCCCTGCCAGAGAGCTCCTTCCTGTGATGGGGTGGGGTGGGCCGGGCCCCAGGCCACCTCTGAGCACAGGAAGCGGTGTCAGGCTCAAGGACACCCACAGAGGGCTGTGGGCCGGGCCTGACAGAGGTGTGGGGGTGGGGTGGGGTGGGGGGGGGGAACTCTTCTGTCTACAGGAAGATGTTCCAGAAGGAAAGGGGCCCAGTGACACTCCCAGGGAGAAGATGCAGCCCCCAGCCATCAGGACACAGCCACCTTACCTGTTCCTGGTGCCAGAAGCTGAGGGTCTGCACAGACCACCCCACTATCAGGCCCCACCCCCCCAGAAGTGGGTTCCATCCTTGATTTTCCTAAGGAGGAGTCAAGACTGAGGGAGTGAACTTGCTCAGGAACACACAGCTACACGCAGGACTTGACCCTGGGCCCATCAGCCTCAGTGCCCTTCACCCCCACCACCCTCCCTACCCGTGCCCCCGATGCGTATGGGGAAAAGTCGGGGTTCTTTTATGCTTGCTCTGCCGGACATGCTAATGGCTACTAGGAAGCTGTACGGCAGAGGGCATCCCCCACGCCAGAGAGGCTCTGTCCTGGTGCTCCGGCAGAGCCGACACTAAGCACAGGGTAGAGCAAGTCTGGGTCGACAGGGCTACGGGGTGGGGCAGGTCAAGAACCCCGGCTTCACCCTGCATCTCCTCCTGCCCTTGGCCCCTGGGCTCAGCCAGCTGTCCAGAATGGGTTAGGCCGGCCAAGCCCGTCATGGGCTGGGAATGGGACATCAGCTCCCAGGTAGAGAAGACCCACAGAAGAATGAGCGTGATTTGCCACACACCCCTTCCCAGGCAGTGCCAGGCTCCCTTCCCACAGCTCCTCAGAGCCCCACAGGAAGACCCAACGCCCCCCTGCTTTGGATCGTCTGCGAGGCAAGGTTTCCACCTGGGCCTGGGACCGGAGCAGAGTTGCAGCGAAGATGCTCCCAAGCAACAGAAGTGCCATGTGGAACAGGGTGTCCTCTGCTGCCGGCCTGTCCACGGTCCAAATCCCCGCTGCACTGCACCAGCGATGGGGCCTTTGGCAGGCGCTTCTGCTCATCTTTATCTGTGCCATGGGGACGGGAGTGCTTTCTTTGAACCGTGTGTGGACCTTCTGCCCTTGGGGCAAGTGATCTTGATCTCTGCGCAGACGGCCTTCCCCAAGGTACCGAGCAAGCGCCCAGAGGAGAGGCTGATTGATATGCGTAAGAACTGAGCACACAGTCCCCAAAACTGGCTGTCCGAATCCTGTCTCGGCAACCATCAAGTTGGCTCCCATGCGCGGTGAGGTTTTGCACAACCGACTGGGATGCTGTCCCGTCCTGTGCGGTCCCCCCTCAGCCCGAGTCAGACCATCATGCTCCGTAGAGCTTTTGTTGGCTGTTTGGGATGTGTGCCTCCAGGCCTTTCTTCCTAGTCCTTCTCTGTCTGGAGGCTACTCTGGAAAACCATTGGCCAGGCGTCCATCCAGGGTCTCCAGCATGGAAGGCCACTGCTGCCTCCTTGTGAAGCATCTGAGCTATCCCTGGCTGGCCCCTGCTCCCTGCTGCCTCCTCCTCAGGAAGCGCATGAGGACCCAGCATTGATTCTAAGTCTTACCTTCTTCATCTGGAAGGAATGCTGTGGCCAAAGAAAGGAGATGGTTCAGAGAAGGCAGAGATGCTGAGCGGGGTCGAGCACAAGTTTGCCTGACTCCGAAGCACTCATGATCCACCTGACCGTGATCAGCTTCCACCCAGGCCTTCCTGCCCCAGTCCCCCCCTGGCCAACTGGGCTCCCAGACCCACTCCTGGGTCCTCTAGGAGACTGCAGAGAAGCTCCAGCTGTGCTAGTGGAGGGGTCAGGCCCCCACCCACTGGGAGGAAGGCACAGGCAGCAGCACCCCCACCCCCACCCAGGGCAGGGTCCAGTGACTAAGAAACACACTCACAGGGTGGGCTTTCAGTTCATGAACCCGGCTCCGGCTGTCGTCCAAATTGAAGTGCAGAATCCCCCAGGGCAGGCTGCTCTCCTGCACAGGCCCATTTGTCACGGGAATTGATTTTCAAAAGGACAGTGTGATGGCTTGATTGCCGTTGTTTGAGGCAAGAGGGGGGCTGCCACCTGGCTCTGCCACCCTCAGCTTGGTTGGACCCCCAAACTGCTGGAGTGCTCCCAGGGGCACTAGTGGCTGCTGTGGGAGCTGGGAGGTGGGGGTGGAGCTCTCGGTGGGAAAGCTGGGGCTCTCAAGCCTGGGGCTCTTTGAGCAAGAATGGGGCCATGATCTGCTGGAGGAGGGGGAGAGAGACCCCGGGAGCCTCCCACAGCAGGCCCAATGGGCCAGGGAGGCTGCAGGCCAGGGCTGCTGGGCCTTCCATGGGAGAGGCAGTGGGCCACACCCTAGGAAACAGAGGGTGGGCTGGAAGAGGGGTGCCCGTCAGGGTTCGCCTTTCCTGCCCCAGCTAGGCTGTCCCATTCGGGAGCCCATGTGCATGAGCCTCCCTGGGCTAAGGAGGTCACCAGAGGGCACCACTGACCCAGAGCTCCTGGAAGAGTCAGAGCAGGCCAGCCTGCTGAGTGTCAGAGGGCGTGGTCAGAGGCAGAGGGCGTGGTCGGGCTCAGCCACTGTCTTGAGCCCCTAAAACAGTGGGGACAAGGGACTGGGCTAGTGGTCCATCAACCGGAGCCTTCAGCGGGGAGACTGAGGCCTCTGGCAGAGCACAGTGGGGGAGGAAGGAGAGAGGGAGGGCAGCTGGGTGGAGGAGGGCCATGTTTACACACAGCACCCAGAATAGATGTCCCTGTTCCGTGCAGGCCGGAAGAATAGCAGCGCTGAGGTCTCACGTTGTCCTCCGAGGCACAGGCCTGCGAGGGCAAGGCACAGAGTGTTCTGTCTTGGACAGAAGGCAGGCCCTCTGGGACCTGATAGCAGAGGACCCCAAGGCCCCACACAGGCAGTTCCCACCGCTGTTCCCAAGACTCCCTGGACCTGAGCTCCCACCTCCCGCCAGCCGGGAGCGGTGCACGTCCAGGAGGGGGAAAGGTGCTTTCAGAGAGACTTGAATGCCATCAGACAGTTGCAGGGTGGAAAAGGGGTGCTCAGAGGCTGGCATCGGACCTCCTCTTGCTTCCCAAGTGGGAAGGAGCATTGTTTCAGCATGAGCCACTTGGGGCTGGTTCCTGTGAGACGGAGGTCAGACCCACCTCTCCTCTTGACCGATTCTGACACCAACTGTCTCTCCACAGAGCTCTCTCCTTCTCTACTGGGCTCAAGAACTCAGGACTCACAGGCCATGCTCATGGGGTGCGGCTGGGGCTGGGGTGGGCTTAATTCGGGAAGAAACAGGTTAGGATTCCGGTTCAGCTATGACTCAGGATACAGTGGTTGGATCAGGGCAGTCTCTTCTCAGATGGGCCTCTGTCTGGTCCTCCACCTCCTAGCCCCTCAGGCCAGCCTCTGCTCTCCTCGGACAAGTGTCCCGAGCTCCTTTTAGCTCGCCTCCTGTTCCCAAGGGGGAAAGACGGGACTTTCTATTCCTAGTCTAGAGAGTGACAGTGTCAGAAGCCCGGAGGGGTAGTTGTCCCGCCCTATGGGGTCACCATGAGTCAGGATTGGCTTGATGGCAGCGAGGAGGTTCCCAAAGGCACCCACTCTGCCAGCGCGCCTCCACCTGGGGGTCCCCGGGCTGCGTCCCATCTGGTGCTCAGAGACACCCCACTTGGCCAGCAAGTCTCTGCACTCTCATCCTGGGCCGGGAGGCCTGCCGCACTGTCCCCACGCCCGTCCCCCATCCTGCTCGCTGTGTGTGTCACTGATTCCTGTCAGCTCTCATCTCCGGGCACTCCAGCTCTCTGTCTCCTGGGTCCAGGAGGTTCTCGGCACAGGGCTTCCAGGTCAGAGGATGTGGTCTGCTCCTAGTTCTCCTTTCCTGGGGCAGTGCAAACCCCTTGCCACCCCCAGGGATGATTCATCTTACGTCTTGTGGGACGGCCAAACAGACCCCACCCTGTGTTGTGGACTTGCAGCCTCCAGACTGGAGAGGCGTCCATTTCTGTTCTCCTCAGCCGCTCTGTGTAGAGAAATCTGTTATGAAAAACAACGCAGGCCCCAAGGTCGAGGACCTTCAAAGCCCAGTCAGTTCATCTGTCTTCCACCCAGAGTCAGTCCAGCTCCAAGGCTTCCCCTTACGGAGCCTCAGGCTTCTCGGACTCCCCAGCTGCGATCCCCCAGGCATGGCTGGCTCTGTCACTGGTGTGCCTGGGGCCCTCCATTATGATTGTGGCAGGCATAGGTGGGCAGACACGGCCAAAACCAAGATCAGACAAAGAACAGAGAATGGCTACCTGGAGCTTCCCGGAGCTGACCACCTTCTGAATACTAGCATTTGCCCATATGCAGGGCTTGCAGCTGGGTATTAGCATCATCCTGGAGGTCGTTCTCCCCAGTGGTCAGGCCCACCGAAGACCAATGAAACAGGTCCTCAAGGTAGGGCCCAGGCCTGGTATGTTTCAAAGTCCTCAGAGTGATTTGAGGAGCACCTGAGGCTGAGAACCATCTGATGAGGCTGTCTGCTTCCATAAAGATGGCTGGTCTCAGAAACCCTAAGGAGCCATTCTGCTCTGCCCTATGGGGTCTCGGGGAATTGAATCCACTAGAAGGCAGTGGAGCGGGTGGGTGAGCTAGACTGTGTGCTTTGGGGATTCACATGGCCCTGGGACAGCCAACACTGTAGCCACTAACCACTTTACAGAATTATAATATCTGAAAGAACCGGGAGACAGCCAGGGCCACTCCTGAGGAGGAGGAGGAGGAGGAGGAGGAGGAGAAGAAGAAAACGCTGGGTCACCCGCAGCAGAGCAGGGGAGGACGACCACCCAACCAGACACTGCTGGAAGCCACCAGCGATGTCACCTGAGATGCCAGTCGGAAATGAGACCAAGGGCAGCATCACGATACCTTCCATACGGGAGCTTAGGGGGTTGGGGGAAGGCTGGACGGTTTGCACGGAGCTGTCCTTCATCAGCAAGGGTGGAGAAGGAGGTCTCGCACATGGGCCCCCCTCAAGCAATCCGTTTATCCCCTCTCTCTCCACACCCTCCTCCCTCAACCCCTCAACTCTCTGCTTCCCTCACCTGGAAGGCGGAGGTGGCCATTGAGTCGAACAGTGCCTGTGGAACCAGGGTGGGGGAAGTAGGTTCCACTTATCATTCTGCCTGTTCCTATTAGCTGTGAGTCCTCAGGCAAGTTATCCATTCTCTCTGCATCCGTCAGCTAACGCCGCGAAACAACCGGCTTCGACGCAGGATGCCCTAACGCAACTATCAGTTCCTACTTCTCATGAGTCTACAAGGAAGCAGCAGCACTGCTGGTGTCAGCTCGGCTTGGCTGATCCGGGCAGAGTTCCCCCATGTATCAGTAGTTAGCTGGCAGCGGGGCTGAGGTCTGCCTATAGCCGGATGGCCTTGGCTGGGACAAGGTGATGCCACTCCACATAGGCCCTCATCCTCCCGAAGACTGGCCCGGGCTGGTTCTAGAGGGGGCAGGGGGGGCGGGCAGAGGCTCATGCATGCGTTTTCAGGACTCTGCTGGTGTTGAGTTTGCTGCTGTCATTGATGAGTGACATCTCGCCTGGCCCAGAGTGCGGATGGAAGGAGCCCATAAAATGCTCTTCTCTCCTAAAGAGCTGCCCAATGGCAGGGCAACGTCCCAGGCCAGGACCCCAGGAGGAGGCCACTAGGACTGCCCTTGCACTCCAACTCCCCCACCCTCTCCGCTGTTGCCTGGCGTTTGCAGTGGGGAGGCTGAGCTGACTTGGCAGGGCCGCCGCATGCACGGAAAGCCAGGGCGCATCGATACAGACTCTGCGGAGGGTGCCCATAACTGGTCTTCTGCTCCTAATTCAATAAACATTTACTATAAGCCCAGGATCGGGAATTATGTGAGGTGTTAGCTAGCTATATGAATACATAAGATAGAGACTATCTATAAAACACATGTCTCTGTTTTATATGGCCACATAAGCATATCCCCAGAGTCCCCTTCCAGCTCCGACTTAGCAAGGATGCCTCCCTGCTTCTTGTCTGGTGTGTCCTTCACAAACTGAAACAAAAGGCTCCCTCTCTGCCCCTCCAACCAATTCCCCAGGAGCCTGCGGCTTCCCTGCTCCCCAGCGGAGCAGCTCAGACCACCTATTGCAGCTCTGTCGGCTCCTATAAATGTAACCACACACTCGCGACGTGAGAGAAACCGGCAGTGTGATGAGTGAGTGTGCGCGGGTGCGAATGCTAGGTGTCCCTGCCTCGCTCCTCTTGTAGCGACGTAAGCATCCGAGCAAGCACTTAAGAAAGGTAGGACGGAAAGACTGCAAAGCAACAACCAGGTCCAGTTCTCCAGACATCCAATAACCAAATGTCACCCACACGGTAAGCAGTAGAATAAGAGTATAGGCTTCGAAGAGGCAAAATAAACATGATATATATTTTGAAGTCGGGCAGCGGAAGCGCAGCATAAAAATAACACCCGGCGGCACATTCCGGGAAGGAGATCTTTGAAGAGCGTGGCTTTCCTTTGGGCCGCCATTCCTAAAATATCACCGAGTCCAGAGGTTGGTTTAAATCTGACAGGAGCTTCCGTGTAATGCGGACATGGAAATTCCTGGCAGCGTCCTAGAGCCCAGGCACTAACCTCTCCCACTGCCTCCCCCAGCATCCCCACCACCCCACTCGTGAGATTCCCCCCTCCAGCCATCAGCTCCTCTCGGGCCGTCATGGCAATCCCCTCTTTTTCAGAACTCCCTCACAGACAAGTCTTCACTTGACCTTGACCGCCTGCCTCGGGAGTCATTGAGCCATTTTACAGAGGAGCAATCAGATCGTGGAAGCGGGGTTAAACCTAAGACTAGAAACCCAAGACGCCTGCAGCCCAACGAGGGCAAAAGAAACAAAAACATGTCTTTTCTGTCTCATAAACCATCATTTTCTGCACGCACACACACAAATCATTAGAAAGACTTTAACCCAAAACCAACAGCCCTCAGTGACCCAGGTACTATTTTTAGGGGATGTGATTCTTACATAAGCCAACAGACGACATCGGGAAGGTCAGTGTGGGCAGGTGTACAGAACCAGCCAGGAATATTAAAAGTGGATGTTGCACATTCCTTAAGAAACACAAATCTTTTACAATGCTTGAGCGCTGAGATTCTAACCAGAAGATGGAAGTCTGAACTGCGGGGTGATGGTCCCTGGTCTCCAGCACCAGACGGCACGCTGGCGGTGTAGAGGAACAGGCAGCCAGCAAGGAGGAGGGGCCTTCTGCTCAGTCACTTGACCTCTCCAAAACTTGAGCTTCAGCTCGCTCCTCTCGTCCATGAGACGACTGGAGCAGAAACGGATGAAAAAGCCCTCATCGAGTGCCACTCTGATTAATAGGCAGTGGCTGCTTGGAGCGCAGTATTCAAGGGGGTGGGGGCGCTGATACAAGTCTGCGTCCAGCTGGAGAGGAGAGAGTGCTGGGATTGACTAGTGATGTCTGCCACCGGTTTGGGCAGGAGCTGGTTGTACTGTGGGAACACACTTGCCTCCCTGAAGTCAATACTCTCTAAGGTCTCTTCGAACTTGACACTAATCCTCTGTGAGTAGCACACTGAAACCCGGGGATTCGGAGTCACTGATGCGCAGGAAGGAGAACTTGGCTTGTTCAACTGTTTTTATATTATCCATAGCTGGGGTTTGAATAATCTGTCCCCTGATACCACTGTATTTCAGAAATTGCTACCTCAGGCAAATTCTCCACTTTTAAACTCATTTCCTGAGTCGGTCTTTTTAAACCCCACATTAAATATTGATCTGCCCTGGAGAGATCTAATTTATTTAGTAGAGACATGTTTGACTCCACCGGAACTGTCAAACCCAGAAATGGGGCCGTGCCCCTCCTGAAGCAATAACCATCCAGGATGGTGACAGACACGCCAAGGACATGGGAGCCAGCGTCTCTCTTGTCCCTGTGTCTGGGGGACAGGGTCTGTCTTCCCAGGTCACCATCACCTCCAACTAACTGGTAGAGCTTCCTTAAGAACCTTTCCTTCCAGGATGGATGTCTGAAAGTCCAGGTGTCCACGCGGGGCTGGCCAGACTCCCTGAGACCCACTGGCCCACAAGGGGACCCCCCAGCAGCCTCTCCTGCTTGCTCCCACTGGGCTCTGCTGCAAGGACCTTTGCTACCAAAATTGACCTTCACACTCTACTAGGAGCCCTCCCTTCAGCCCTGCTTCCTGCCAGGAGCATGGCATTTTCACGATGGCCTGTCTTTAATCCTCCACTCCCCCAGCCAGCACGGACTTGACCTCACTGGAAGTGTGCTAAAGGAATGCCCTGCTTGTGCTTACTGATGCGACTCTAAATGGAGGCTGGGGGTAGTGAGAGAAAGAGAACATGATTAGACCCCCCACTGGCCTGACAGGAAAGAGTTAGTGCCATAGACAAGAGGGGATCGAAGGCTCCGGGTCCTGAGAGTCCTGCCTCTCTTGCGGGAAGTCTGACCTCCTCCTGAGAACTAGCTGCCTCTGAGGACAGGATGCAGACCCACCTGCTCCCATCACCCTGCTCTCCGTGCTGAGCCAGGCAGCGAGTCTTTCAGAGGTCCCAGTTTCTAAGCACAAATGCCAAAGCTTCCCTTCCGAGTTTCTGACACCATCTATTTGGGGCACCGCAAACAAGAGTCCCTGAGGTGAGGAAAGCAACTTGGCTTCCTAGGTTATAAACCCAAGCCAACCCCCTGCCACGGACTTGATTCTGCCTCCTCGCTATCCGATGGGACAGTCACACCAGTGCAGGCGGTTCCCAAGGCTGTGTATCTTTCCAGAAGAACATTGCCTCATATTTGTCCTGCTGGTGGGCTCGAACCACTGACCTTTCAGTGAGCCAGCCAGCACTTAGCCCTCTGTGCCACCGACGGTCCCGTCTTCCGAGGTTAGGAAAGAGAAAAGTTGTAACGCTTCAAGAACCAAGTTTTCATTAAAACCCCAGTGAGGTATCCTGCCTCCTTGCAGCCCTTCCCACAATCAGACAAAGTAGGGAGTGCCCACCATTTCTAGCGGGGGAAATGGGGAAACTGAGGCAATAGCCACCAGCTATAGATGGCTAATTAACATGAAATAAGACCTGAAACTCAGTTCTTGTGTCTCACCAGACACATTTCAAGTGCTCGATAGCCCCTCACTGAATAGCCCACCTGAGGCTGGCTAGTGGCGACCATTGAAACAGTACAAACTGAAGGGACACGTCTGTCCCTACAGATGGTGCTAGCAGACAGCGTGGTCCAATACAGTAGGGGCCCCTGGTAGCTCTGTGAGATAAGCATTGGGTTACCAACCACAAGGTCAGTGGTTCAAACGCACCAGCTGCTCCTGGGGGAAAGATGGGTTATCTGTTCCCGAAGCAGCCCTGGTGGCAGAGGGTTATGTGTTGGGCTGAAGTCTTCAAGATCGTCAGTTAGAAACCACCAGCCTGCTCCTTGGGAGACAGAGAAGGTTTTCTACTCCTGTTCACAGTGACAGTCTCGGAAACTCACAGGGACAGCTCTACCCTGTCCTACAGGGTCACTATGAGTCGACGAGATTGAGAGTCTCAGAAACCTTGTATAAGGTTGCTGGGGCAGGCAGTGCGTCCGGCACATGAGAGAGAACCCGAGTTGCAGAAGCAGAGTTGGTGTCTGAGTCAGGCCAGTTTCTCTGCAGAGTTTGAATTCAAGGACGGCCTCTTTTCATTTCTCACCTCAGACTGCAGGAGTGGCCAGACTGACACCTAGTGAGGTCATGGAAGATGCCCAAGGCTTGCTTCTCATAGCACTGTAGGAATCTCTACGTGGACGGACCAGCTCTGGAAGCAGAGTTCTGCAGGCTGAAGCAAGCACACTCCCTTCCTTCCAGCCCACTCCTGCAGCCCGCTCATCTCCCTGGCCCTGGGGATGTCTCTGGCTTCTCTCTGGTCCGGTCTCTGTTGGCCCCTTGTGTGCCCCCAGTGCACAGATAGACGGGAGCTTATGTGCTTATCCCCTGGGCTGAGCACTCCCGTCCCCCTCAATCGCCCAAGCATCCCAGGTCCTGTGGGCGGGGGACGGGGACAGGGAGTGGTCTTATTTGTTGTTTGTGTGTGTGAGATGGGGTTGTCTCTCAGATCTCAGCAGCCCTCTGATGGCTGTGAACGCCCAGAGGAGCAAGACCGCTACTGCAGTTTGTAGAAAACCTTTGAGAACGGCAGCTATTGCCAGGAAGCCAGCCATCTGTTATTTTGTCTTCTATTTGTCCTAAAACTTCAAAGAGAGCAAGCAGTTGGGACTCAACTTTATTGTTCACAGTCGGGAGGTGGAGGGCGGGGCTCAGGAACTGCATCTTCCAAAGCTCCCAGGAGCCCTCTGCTTGGCACCGGTCACCGCTCCCAGTGCGGACACTTTCATCTGCCGTGGGTTCCCTCTGGCCTCCAGGAAAGACTCCATCCAACGCGCGTTTCAGCTGTGAGGTTATGGCCGAGTCAGGAATCCCAGCTGTCTACAAAAGGCTCTCGCCCTTTGCTCAGAAGAGCCTCAGCTCTCAAACCTCCTTGCCAAGGGGAGGTGGCAGGTGGGTGCGCGAGGGGAGGGGGCAGAAGTGAACTCAAGGACAAGCTCCTGCTGCCGCAGACGGAGCGGGCCAACCTTGTCTGGTTCAACGTGACAGCCAAGATGGGCCAGCCTGGCAGAGACCACTGCCTTGCTTCCTGTCCTGACTTCCCGTGTCCCCCCATCCCCCACCAACTTCACGCCTCCAGAGGTTTTCTCTCTGATACAAGGTACCAACCATCCCCGTTTTCCCAGGACCACGAAAGTTTCTGGCATGCAAGCTCTTCCATTTTAAAACGGGGACAGTCCCAGTTACACTGAGAAAAGTGGGTCCCCTGAGACGGTCACCGTAGCGAGTGATGACTGGCGTGTGTGGACGCTTCTTTTAGGGACTGAGGGAGCCTGGTTCCGCAGTGGTTGTGCATTGGGCTGCGATCTGCACTGGGTCTCAGCTCCTCAGAAGAAAGACGGGGCTTTCTACTCCTGCCAATAGGTACCGTCTCAGAAACCCACTGGGGCTGGCTCTGAGTCAGCGTGGACTCGATGGCCATGTTGTTGTTGTTGTTGTTGTTGTTGTTGTTGTTGTTGACTTTGGAAAATACATTTCATGAGAATGCTTGGCCTTCATGGGAACTAACATATCAGGATTATAGATTGACACTCATTATTTTGGGGATACAATTAACAAGACACAGTGGCACGGTGTGGACATGTGTACTTTCTGGTCCCGGGTTCCCACTCAGACGACAGAACTACCTTCATGTGTGGGTCACGTGGGCCCAGGGCTCTCGAAGCAACCAGGGGTTAAAAGTTTGTGAGCGCCTCATGCTTGGCCTTGTTCTGCTAGTTGGACAAGGTCAGAGGCTTGTTCTCGTGGGGGAGGCTCTGAAATACTCTCAGGTGAATGAAGTTGTCATTGCCCGTGTGGGCCTTGATGAAGTAGTTCGTCCCGGCGACCACCTGAGACTTGTACTCCACCGCCTTAAACTCCGGGAACGTCTTGTTTTCTTTCGCCTCCACCTGGGTCTTTACCTTGTCAGCGATCTCTTGGATCTCCGCGGTGGCCAGCTTGATGGCCGAGGTTCCTCCGCACATCATCTTGGCAGCGAGAATGGGGGCGGCTGGCGCGGAGCAGAGAAAGTAAGTGGACACAGGGTGGCCCAGAGGGATGACTCTCGGCCGTGAGTTTTTTATTCTAAGGACTGAGGGTGCAAAATCTCTCGGGGACCCTTTGGATTGTCCCAGGACTCTGACGCCAAGCGAAGAGGGAAGCAAGTCAAGCAATGACTCTGACACCCATGCCTCCCTGCACCTGTGCCCGCCCACCTGTGATGGCTAACTTCCATGCCCAGGGGAGTGAGCGGTGGCCTCCAGTGGTTTGGGCAAACACCAGTCTAGGCACCATTCCATAATCTAATATCACACCATCAGCTTCGACAAAGCACTGTAATGTAATCAAGCAGGGGCCAGGGGATTTACTGAGTGCTCTGCTTTCAGGTAGCCCCCAATTGATGACGTAAGCGAGTTACAATGAGCCACGCTTACGACTGTCCATTTTTGCTTTCATCCCGCCCCCACAGCGTATTAGTAATTTTTACTACTACCTACAACATTGCAGCGCGTGTTTGCTGATGTTACCGTGCTCCGCTGTGCACTTCCAGGCTTGACCTTTCAAACACTGGCATATAGCTGGGAATGGCCTGCCCTACAGTGAAGTGGGCATCAGTGTCAGCGGCCATAATGGCTAGAACGTGGCAGTGTTCAACTCCAACAGCACTGACGATGCGACTGCGCTCACACCCGGCAGCGGTGGCAACGCCACTGTGTTGCCGCCACACTCGCGACCCGGCCGCCAGCATGACCGTCGTCACGTTTCATGCCATAAGCAGCAGTGGTTGTTCATCTGAAGCTGAGTTCCTTTGCGCCCTGCACTGCTGAGACCCCAACCTTACGCCTAACCAGAGAGCTCGGATCTGAAAGTGAAGGTGAGGGAGGTGCTAGATGCTGCTAGAAAGACGAAGGCCATTCGGGCCGATGGTACCAGAGAGTGTGTGCCGTAGCAAGTGAGCAAAGACCCCCTCGCCGAGGAGGAGAATTGGATCTGGAAGCCGTTCAAGGCAGGGCTGGCACAATGTTGGCAATTTTAACAAAGAGGAGGCGAGAGTCAATCCATGAGACGGAGGAGATGTTGGGGTTTGGAGAGGAACCAAATGCAGAAGATCTCTCTCAGTTTGCTGGCCATTTAAACAAAAGCATGCACTTTTTAAAGCCTGAAGGAACCGCAAGGAGAAGACTATATAGAGATGTGTATGTGTGTGTCTATAACATATATAGATATATGTATACACACACACACATAACTGACACTTGTTGCTAGAGACTCAGGGATTGGGTCTCAGCAAGCCTGGGAAGCCAACAGATCCCAAACCATTGTCTCAGGCAGCTGCACCAACAATAAAGATACTTTGCTTTCATCTGCCTCTTCCCGGTGTGTCACTCAACTTGTCCCGAAGGGTGGTTGTTATCGGCCCTTCCAGTGTTCAGAAGACCATTACCAGGTCTCCCTGCAATATACTTCTAACCAAAATTCCTAAGTCCTCCCATCATGCCTCACTTCTTGGGGTTCCCTGGCTCATTCCCATCTTCTGGAGTGTCTAGGACCCTACTAAAATGTTGGGCCAGAATGAGGCCAAGCAGCTCCCAATGTGATCGGACGGGCACCAATCCCAGGCTTCCTCATTCAGTCCGGCCCTGAGATTCCCCACAGACACTGTCCCTTTTGGGCAGTCCATTGCATGCTGAGCATTCAGGTGACTAAAATCCTTTCCCAAACATTTCAATGTTTAATCTAATTTCTCCTTCATAGGACAGTTGATATATTTTTAACCTCTTCTTATAGTTGACCAGCCATGTTCACCTTCTCAGATACACTTGTAAAAACACACACACACACACACACACACACACACACACACACACCATCCTCTACAAGGTGTAGGAGTATAGGAATCTCGCTATGAAACATCTCTCCCGAAGCACACCAGTCTGTATGATCATGAGGTGTCGAAAGGAGCAGGTATCGGGCATCATCAGAACAAAAAAATCTTACCATAGTGAATGAGGGGGGGAGTGCAGAGTGGAGACCCAAAGCCCATCTGTCGGCCACTGGAGATCCCCTTGCAGAGCCAGTCAAGGTGTGATGTAGCAAAGATGAAACATACAACTTTCCTCTAGTTCCTAAATGCTTCCTCCCCTCCCCTCCCCCCACTATCATAATCTGAATCCCACCTTGCAAGTCTGGCTAGACCAGAGGATGGACACTGGTACAGATAGGAACTGAAAACACAGGGAATCCAGGGTGGATGGTCCCTTCAGGACCAGTGTGTGAGTGGCGATACTGGGAGGGTAGAGGGAGGGTGGGTTGGAAAGAGGGAACCAATTACAAGGATCTACATGTGACCTCCTCCCTGGGGGACGGACAACAGAAAAGGGGATGAAGGGAGACACCGGAAAGAGCAAGATATGACAAAATAATTTATAAATTATCAAGGGCTCACAAGGGAGGGGGGAGCAGGGAGGGAGAGAAAAAAATGAGGACCTGATACCAGGGGCTTAAGTGGAGAGCAAATGTCTTGAGAATGATGAGGGCAATGAATGTACAGATGTGCTCTACACATTGATGTACGTATGGATGGTGGTGAGAGTTATATGAGCCCCCAATAAAACGATTCAAAAGAAACATCTCTTCTCTTAGGATTCCTCTCACCAAGTTCAGCACTCTGGTATTTTAACTACTCAAGAAATAGTTATCCCATATACGTAGGCTTCCAATAATATCACACTGGATGAAGAACACAGCCTCTGGAGCCTGACATTTCTCAGTTCCAACCTCAACTCTTGCATCTACCAGCTGGGTGACCATGAGCAAGTTGCTTAGCTTCCCATAGTTACATAAGTTGCTGTCAATTTGCTGTCAATGGGGGGGGGGGGAGTTTAGCCTGTCAATCAGCTTGATGACCATCAAGCAAAGGGCTGGGATGTTTTCTTAGTGTACTCTTTATATAAAGCTGTTTCTGATACACATGGGAGTGTCCATGAATTTGTTTCTCTGATCAACCGGGACTCACACAGTCTCTGACAGTGAGGATTAGAGTAGAGGGTTGTGGTGAGGATTAAGTGGGTGTAAAGGGCCAGCCCCAGTGCCTGGAATATATCATGTTCTCCCTAAATGTTAACTAGGAGGAGGAGGAGCAATGTTATTGCCGCTACTATTACCACGTCAGCTAAACCTTTAAAGTATAAACTGCCTAAAGTTAGAGAAGGGATGTAGCCCCAGAGTATCGGTTGGCTCATGGGTCCTGCAATTGATGAGGCGGCCAAGGGTCCTTTGGGACGTTCAGCTCGGCCGGTCCAGGTGTGCCGATCTAGTCTGGGAGATGCTGGGAAGGAGGATGGGAGGGAACAGTCCATCAGGAGCTATGGAGTCCATTGAGTTGGGAAGACAGTGACCTGACTCTGCTCCCAGGCCCCTCAAGACTCTTCCTTGGGCAGCTTTTTGGAGGGAAGAGAGAAGAGCTACGACGTCTGGAGCAAAAAGGGTCATTGGAGATAAAGGTGCAGTGACAGCGAAGGAACCCCAAAGACCCCTGTGAGATGAACCCACCCCCATCAGGGCAGGGCCATCAATCCCATCAGATCTGGCTCCAACATCAGGAGGGGTGGCAGCATGGTGGCGGGGAGAGGGAGCTCAGCATGGGGGTGGGGGGCAGAGGCCTGGGCTTGAGCCCTGCGCCCACCTGCGACTTCTGAGTATGGCTTCACCCTCCTGAGGCCAGTCCCCTGAGGACAGCAAGAGGCAGCACCTAGCTCAAAGGTGCCGGTGAGCACCATGAGATGACCGGAATGAACTGCCTGAAAGAAGCCAAGCCAAGGACAATCACTGCCTGGTTCAGGCAGGAGAATCCGTGTCACGGCACCATCAACCATGCTCAGCTGACAACATGCTCTGGGGTCTTACTAAGCTGCATGTGCCGCTATCCCGTCTAAGAGGAGAAGTGGGGGATGGGGACAGGCAGCAGTGAAGAGCAAGATCAGGCTCTAGCGCTGAGCTCACTGCCATCGAGTCAAGAACGGAGAGGACAGGGGAGAACTAAGCGCCCCAGTGGGTGTGTTCCCGAGACAGTAACTGAGTAGAAGACCTCACCTTTCTCCCTGGACCCAGCTGGCAGTTTCCAACTGCTGACCTTGACGTTAGCAACAGCACGCACCCCACGACACCCCGGGGTCCTCCGCAGGGACAGGAAAGCCAGAACAGGCCTAGCTTAGGAAGTAGGGAAGTAGGGGGCACTGGTGGTGGGCAGGGTAGCCATGGGTGGAGGGGGCACAACACCCAGCCGATCACGTCCAAGTGACAGGGCATGGGAGAGTCCCCGAGTCATTACGAGGTCAATTCTGCCCAATACAATCGGCCAAAGAACACTGGAGACAAAGGATCAAACACCAAGGTCTACATTTGAGCAGCACCGCCATTGCACGGAGAACAGAAAGGAAAGCCGAAAAACGACGACAGTTTCCAGGGTCGGGAGGATGGAGTGCAGGGGGTGGGGGGCACGGGGTCTCCTTCCTCGAGGGCTGCGGATGAAAGCCGCCTCACAGAAAGAACATACGGGGTCGGGTCATTTGGCCTGGGAACCAGGTGTAATTTGCGGAGAAGCCCCGCCGAGCGGAAGGCGAGAGGAGGTGAGACTTTGGGTCTGTATCCGCCTCCTTACAAAACGCTGGGCCTGGGCGCTGGGCTGTGCGCTAGGGTCAGGGGCGCCCGTGGGCCTGCGCCTTCGAGGGGGCCCCCAGCGCCTCGCGGCCCTGGCGCAGCAGGCGGGCCTCGAGCCGCTGGCAGAGCTCCCGCAGCTGCTTCTCGCGCGGCAGCAAGAAGGTGAGCACCTTGTTGCGCACCACGCCGCGGTCCTCCTCCTCGCGCAGCCGCTGCTTCACGCGGGCCGCCTGCTGCTCCAGCTGCACCAGCACCGCGTTCATCTCGCAGAAGGCGTCTTCCAGGGCGCGGATGGCCTGCAGCGCCTCCTTCCTGAAGTCCTCCAGCTCCCGCTGCACCCCGGCCACCTTCTGCTGCACACTCTCCAGGTCTGGCGAAGGCGGCCCACAGGAAGGCCACGAGGAGGGCAGGGAGAAGTCTCCAGACTGGAGGCCGCTCTCCACCATTTTCTTCCCCTGTAAAGTGTTGACTTTGACGAGGATGGAGCCCGCCTGGTAGAGGGGTTCCATTGTCCCTTTCCCGTGGACAAGGAGCAGGGAGCTGAGAGACGCAGCGAGCGGGTCAGGGGATGCTTGGGGCTGGTGACATGGGGCATTCGCAGTGGAGGGCAGCCTGGCCCTTTGTGACATCAGGACCCCTTCAGGCAACAGGAGGACAGCCACACTCCATTCATTTGCATATCGTCACATTCTAGACTGGTCGCCGAGGACTGGGCTTCTCTCAACTCATCATCCTTCTGGAGTCCGAAGCCCAGTCTCGGCTTTAGGCTGAAGGGAAAGGACAGGCCTGGTGGAGAGAAGTACAGCACAAGGCAGGCCTGGATCGCTGGCCAGGGCTTCCGGCAGCCCGGGGTCCAGGTGGTCTTGGGAAAGTCATGTTTCTCTCCAGTAGAACAAGGGCATCTTAAAGAGATTGCACCTGCCCTCACTTCTGGCTCTCAAGTGTTAAAAGGTATTTCTGGCTCCAAACCCATGTTTTTGAAATGATGCCAGCCTGTGAGAGAGGCTTGCTCAGTCGGAGAAACGTACTCACCCACCGTGGTTGATTTCACACTCCCTACAGGAGGCTGCGGCACAGAGCTGGGGAGAGATGCAGTGGACTCTCCAGCACACAGCCTGGAAGTCATGAAGCAGCTGCCTCTTCTCCAGGAAGCACACTTGCCCGCCCTCTCCCCGTGCCTGCCCTGGCCATCAGAGAAGACAGTTGGCATGGAGTTGCCGTTGCTGTTACTGTTGGCAGTAAGCTAGTCACTTGCCCGCTGGTTCCAGCTCTCAACCATGTGTGCAGAGTAGAACTGCCCGGTCGGGTTTTCATACCTGTGACCTTTACGAAGCGGATGGCCTGGTCTTGTTTCGGAGGGGCTCCTGGGTGGGTTTGAACCTCCAATCTTCTGGTGAGTAGTACAGCAGTGAACCATCTGTGCCATCAGGGAGCCTCCCCTGCATGGAGACGGATGACCAAATGAGGGTGACTCGCTGAACTGCCAGATGAGGAAAGCAACTCCGATCATTGAGGCAGAATGGCAGGAACCAAGGCTGCCCCGGGGACTCGGGAGCCCTAGTGGCACGTAGTTAAATACTTGGCTCTAACTGAAAGGTCACCGGCTGAAGCCCATGACCACAGAGTGAGAAAGACGTGACCCTCTGCTTCCATAAAGACCGGCAGCCTTAGAAGCCTTGGGGACCATTCTGGTCTGTCCTAGAGGCCACTATACGTCAGAATTCCCTTGATGGATTGGGAGTCAGAGGCTGTGTGACGGCAGGCCACTTCCCTCCCTCTCTGAGCCTTTTTTCTGCAGTCGCACGAGACAGTGGGAACTTGCTTCTCGGAGGTCCCTCCTGTTCGTCCTTCCTTCAAAGCTCTCCAGGCCGCCGGCCTCCTCTGGTGACTCAGGACCCAGGTCCCCGATGGCACAGTGACCTCATGAGGCCAGGGGCTGTTAGCCTCTCACCCTGGTACCCCCGCAAGTGGTGCCCTGCACATAATCGCACTCTGATAACTGGACAGAGGAGGATTAATCTTCCTAGACCACGTGAAGCGCCAAAGAACATTGTTTTCCTTCTGACTTGATGACACCTACTGGTCGGAATGGGAACAGCAGCCCCTTCTTCCGCTGTCTAGGAGCAGGGGGAGAGGCGATGTCTCCCAGTGTGTCTTTCCCCGGTGTTTTCCTGCTTGGTCTCTCTCACATCCTCTCGCTGACAGCTGTGCTCCTTCGTCCTCTCTGTCGCCGTCCTCCAGGAGGATGGCAGGAGCCGAGAAAGTAGCAGAAGTTAACACGGAAGAGCAGTGTCTCCATAGCCTCAGCGCATTTACATGGGCTTCCTTTTGAGTTCTGGGTTTGCTGCTCCTCCGAAGCTGCTGACCAGCGAAGACCCCGCTGGGGAAGCACCCTGCTTTGCACATGAGCCTCTGAGGAGGCTGGGGGCAGGTGGCTCCGGGCCTGCGCTGAGTGTGCTGCACCTGGGAGCCTGCAGTGGAGGCCTGCCCTTCCTCTCAGAACCTTCTCCCACAGTCCTAGGAAAGTAAGGTCAACCTACGTGTCCCCTTCAAGAGAAAGGAATTCTCTTAGCAAGGCATCTGCTGGCCCCAGAGCAGTCCACAGCCTCCCCGGGCCTCTGTAGGACACCTCACAGCTAGCCAAGTGCACCCCTGAGAGCCAGGTGCTCTGCCGATTGGGTAGGGACCAGTGTGGGCCTGTTTTCTTAGGACCCCTGGGTGGGTCCCACTGGACCACCGAGCATCTCTGCTGGGCCTTCGTGGCCCCTTGTGAATGGAAATCACAGGAGCAGCCCACTGCCACCTGTCACAGGCCCTGATGCCTGCCCCCCCTCGACATGTGAAATAAGCCTGGCTCGCCTGTTGGCTCGGACAAAGGACATGGGGCCCTGCGCCTCTCTTTATAAAAGTGAGGAAGCCCCTCACATTCCATTTGTTAGAACTGTACTCACCTGCCCACTTCACAGCCAATCACTGGCTGGGAGAGCAGAGCCATTGCAAGTGGCTGGACCAGTCACCGAGTCTTTCTTAGGCCTGGGGCTGGGCCTAGAGCAGGGACTGGACCCATGGACCTGGACTGGGCCATGCCCAAGCACAGGCCTCCCGGTACCAGAACCAAATAGAGGTTCTGTTCGCAGCAAGAAGGGGGCCAAATAGACTACTGTCACCACCTAGATCAGGATCTGGCACAGTAGTGTCATCAAGAACAGAGCCATGTTAAGAGAGGACACAGTAAAAGGGCCACGCGCAATGCCCCCAACATAAGGAGTCTGGGACAGCCTTCTAGGATGTCCTTAGAATGGACTCTATGTTGCCCCCAAGAAAATATTACTGGAAAGAAATACAGATTCCAGAGCAATCTCTCATCAACCCCCAAGTGTATGCCCTTTGGGACTGCAAGGGGACAGAGGGCAGCTTTGTTTCTCTCCAGCACACTCTTTCCCAGAATCCCCTGGGCTGAGCCATGAGGCTGCCCTGGTCCGGTGAGGATGCTGCTGCACAGCCTCTGTCTTCCCAGACTGCCCTCTGCCAAGGACAGCAACCTTAACACACTGGGTGTTAAAATCCTGGCCCACAGAGAGCTTCCCATCCACCCATCCACCACAGTGCCGTTTATTGCAGATTCAATAAGGGCATTAAAATAATAACATAAAAGAGCCAATCCCCCACCCCCACCCACCCCTGGCAGCCTGCCTTTAAATGGAAGAGATAGGCAGTGAAGAGAAGCAATCAACAGATGACATGCTTCTGGTTGGTGCTAAGAGCTATGAAGGACACCAACAGGACAAAGGGAGGGGCACTCAGGGGAGGCTGTGGCTGGAAGGAGGAGGAGACTGGGGACAGGCTGGAAAGGCCTTGAGGGAGGAATGGGCAGGAGGCACAGGGAGGAGGAGGAAGAAGAGGACGTGAGGAAGAGAGGTATAGCACCCAGAGTGATATGGGTTTGTGTCCCCCTGGACCCCACTTTGGGTAATTTCCACCTTTGTGGCTGCTATTCCAGTCTGAGGAATGGGGACAAGGCTAGGGGTGGAGGGAGGGAGCCAGGTCCAAGAGCCAAGCTCGAATCGGTTCACCATGATGAATTAACTCCTGCCAGAGCCCCCAGACACAGAGCTAAAAATACCTGCTTCCCTCTGAGCCTGGCAGCTGCCACCCGGCAACTGTCCTATTGCCATTTGTCATCCTTTGACACTGATAAGGAGAGTCCACGGGGCTGTGTCTCCTCTAAGTCGGACTCCTTGCAGCCCAGTGGCCTGCTGGGCTTTCCTGGCCTTCCTGAGCCCTGCCCACCCACCCTCACAGTGCCCACCACCCACCCTGCCCTACCGGGATCCCCTCCCCTCCTGGAGCCACCTCCAGAGGTGGGAGCCAAGGGTTGGAGAACAGGAGGGCATCCTCAGATGCCACGTTTCACACCCTGCCACAGAGAGGACAGCATCAATCAGAGGCCTGCCAAGCCAGGGCGGGGCTTTAATTAAACTATGTAAAGCACCCCAGTTGGAGTGAATGTGGAGACAGGGGAGCGGCCTTGGACAGAGCAGAGCCCGCAGGCCCCTCACTGTACCAGGAAGCCCTCCACCGCAGGCGGGAGCCGGTTCCACTCGACGGGCGGGGATGTTGGCTAGGGCCAGGACATCCACACGCAAGAGAGCCACACTAGGTCCCCAGACCAGGGACCTCAGAGCATGTGGGTAAGGACTTCCCAGCACCCCCTAGGGTCTGGTACCAGAATCTCCCGAACCCATGGCCAACACTGGTTGACAGTAGTTGTGGGTTTTGCCTCTGGGCCACCCCCGTAGGCAGACTAGCAAAGCTCCATCAAGGTTCCGAGCTGTGACCTTCCGAAGCAGACCACAACCGCCAAGTCTTTCTTCCGAGGCACCGCTGGGCAGGGTGCTCAACCAGCCGTGGCCCCTGGGGACCTTTCTCGGCACCGGTTTGCCTAAAGGTGTCCTCGTGAAGTGGATACATAATGACACGGACACTTGGATAACGCGGTGTCCACTCTCCAACCGAAGGAGCCCCTTGGGTTTACTGTGTATCCCCCCACCCCCACCCCCACCCCGCCCGACACCTGCCACAGGCTGCGTGGTGGAGCAGTACAGACGACACTGTTCAGTGCTCGGGTGAGCGAACCCTTGTATTCAGGGGTCAAGTCAAGAAAAAAAGTGTATGCATCCTGGATAAACCTACTCTGGTCCATCCATACAAGGCACCACTACTCATCAATAACAGATGACAAGGCTCTCACACACCACAAGACATGGACGGAATGAGAACATTTGCTTATTAGTAGTCATAATCTTACAAAGATAAATATTTAATAACACCATGATGATACAGAAAAACAAACAGAAACCTGGTTTATACACCAAAAGACTTTACCGAGGAGGAGGCCAGGATCGGGGCAGTGGGCGGGGAGCAGGGAGAGAGGAGGGGAGGGACAGGATACTAAGAAAGGAGGGAGGAAGGGGGGGGGAAGAGAACCACATCTGTGGGTTTCTTGAGGTGGGCTGTGTAGATTTGTTCAGTTAGATAGTACGCCCCTCTCCCTCCCTCGGATTCCCTACCCCTCAGACCCACTCGGGAGTGGCTAAAGAGAAAGGCACACGGAAATGAACTTGGAGTCTTTCATAACAGACAAGTTCATTTCAAACAAAAGAGAAAGGAACTTGATTTCTAGGCTACATCATTCCATTCCAACTCACTTTTAAAAATCAGGGGGCACACCATGTATCTGCAAGTCGGTCTAAGCACCCTTTTATTTTTCTACCCATAAACTCTCTGACACCACAGGTCGGTTCTGGCTCAGGACAGGGCAGACCTGCCCCTGTGGGTTTATGAAACTATCATCCTTCACAGGAGCAGACAGCCTCATCTTTCTCCTGCAGAGCGGCTGGTGGGTTCAAACTACTGACCTTGGAGTTAGCCGCCCAACACATGCCGAGAATTCGGAGTTCTTGCTGAAACGTCAGGCCCTGCCCTGGTGATTCGCTTATAGCCTGGCTCTCAAGTTCAGGCTTGCAATGCATTTTCTGTTCAAGGACATAGACTACCAGCGGGGATGGGAGATGTTGAAGGATTAGGGGCTGGGAAGGCCAATTGGACCTGAGCCCAGTCAGAGACCAACAGTAAAAATGATGGGTCCACAAGGAGTTCTGGATCTGGGGAAGCCAAGGCAGGGACTGTTTGAAGCAAGCAGGAGCTTCGAAAGGGTTGATGGGTAGCGGAGATTGGTGAGGATAATTTTTCTCCCAGCTCCCAGCATTCCCAGGAGAGCAGGGAGGGGTCCACCACTTCACACATGCAAGTCATCCTGCGTTAAGCACAAGATCCAAGTCTTGAAGACTCTGTCGGTCAGTTAGAGCAAGTGCTGGTTTATCACGTGCAGGAAAAGGAGGCCTGGTGGCACTGCTGGCTGGGTACTGGACGGCTGATCACAAGCTTGGCGGTTCAAACCCACCAGCCGCTCTGTGGGAGACAGTCGAGGCTGTGCGATCCTGTAAAGGTAGTCCATCTCAGAAACTCTCCATCGTTGGCATGGACTCAGTAGCAGTGGGGTTGGGTTGGGTTGGTTGTGCAGGACAGAAAAGGAGCCTGGTGGCACCGTGGGTTTAATGTGATACGCCACCCACTGGGGTGGGTTTGGTGGAAGGTAGGGGTTGGTTCCATCATTTCAGAGTAAAAGTAAATCTGCATAACATTAAAGGGCCCGGAGACCTGTCCATAATCAGAGGTGCATGTGGCGACTTCTAATGGGGGACTGACTGCCTGCAGCGGAGAGCTAAGCCGGGCCCCTGCTCCCTCAGCCCACCCCACTTCCAACCGGGGAAATCTTCCTCCCAGCAGAGCGAGAACCACTGCCTGCATGTCGGGGTGTCAAGCTGAATTATGTGAGCTTAAAAACCAAATCCCTTCCTTCCTGGGTTACTTAACTGTCTGCCTGGCTAGGCTGGGGGATTACTGGTGACAGACACCAGGCCTGCTTGGCGGCTGCGGACAGGGAAGCTTTGATCACCTGGAAAACTCCAGACACCAGGACTCCTAATGATGAGTAATGAGCTTAAACCATCGGAAAGCTACCCAGCCTCCATGCTGTGGGTGTGCACACAGCTTCCTGAGAGGCAGGGACAGGGCGAAAGTGACCCCAACTCCCACCCATGCCCAGGTCCCCTGAGCCCTGCCTGATGGGCCAGAGGGCAGGAGGCCTCTGGCTCCCGGGCACTTGGCCATTCCAAGGCTTGGCTTGGGGCCTAGTGGCCGGAGTTTATACCCCAGAGTGCAGCCTTCTCCTGCATTCACTCACATCCTCACAAATTCAACAAGCGCTGGATGGCGACGCCGGGCCTGAGGCTGGGCCTTCGGGACGGCAGGCAGCTCGGATAGGCGGTGTGCGGTGAGAAAGCCCAGCAGGCCCCACAGTGTACGCTCTGTGACGGGCAAGGCAGAGGTGGCTACAGGGTGCCCGCTGACACTGACACTGAGCCCAGCCCACACAGGTGGTTGTTGGCAGCTGCCAATCAGTCAGCCCCCAGCTCTGGGGACCCCAGGCATGATGGGATCACTGGGCCTTTCTTCCCGGACTATCTTCCTCTGGAAGCTCCACTGGAACCTGGTCAGCATCAGAGAGACGCGCAAGCCTCCACTCAGAGCCGAGTCCTGGGGGCACAGGAAGGGCCTGGCCTGAAGTCAAACTCAGCTCTTCCACGCGGAAGGCGAGACAGCCACCTCTGAATCACCACTGCCCGCGCCACACTGGGAGGGGGCGAGGGCTCGAGGTGGAACTTGAAGATCACAGGCCCCTCTAGGCTTGACATCCACATGCCCCTTTGGGATTTTCCAGTCTCGAGTGGCACCCACGTGGCTTCATCTTGGGGCTCCTCAGGCCCTGATGTTAGCTGGAGACCTGTCACCCTTGGGTCCCTTGCTTTGGCTTCATGGGACCCTCGGCTCCGAGCTTGTCAGGCATGGGCTGACCTCAGAGTCTAACACTTCCTGTGAGCTCTGAGGTTCAGCCCTCAGAGACCCCCGCTCCCAAGGCCCCCAGTCACAGGCTGCAGCTAGGGGGATAGAGCACCCCACTTTGCTGACCCTAGAGGGATCCCCTAACCTGGGACTTTGCTTTTGAAGGCTGAGGCTGTTCTAGGTAAACTCTCGCCCTAACTGGATAGACACCGTGTACACTTCTGCCCAAGCACAGCCCTTTCGTCTCTGGGTACGGACTTCCCTTCTTGATTAGGAAAAGCGACCCCTCCGCTAGTCCCAGGTGGTGCACTTGATGAGATCAGAAATGCCCATCCCCGTGGCAATGCCTTGGCAAATGAGTGTTTTTGAAAGTTTTGCCTTGTCACCAATCCCATTGTTGGTGCCAGTAGCGTCCAGTCACTGAGAGTTAAATCTGTACAAGTCAACAATTTGCGTACTGCATCTAGAGCCGGTCTATACTTGTGCAGTTTTCTTTTCTCAACAATGTTTTAAATTCTACACCCTTGGCTAAATGAATGACACTATCAATAGCAGAACCTTATGTCCCAGGGGGGTGATCGAGAGTTGATAACGATGTCCCTAAAGTGGGCCCGAGATATGTAGAAGTCACAGATAGATGAATGGGTTTGGGGCTTGCACTTAATTCTACCCTCAGTCTAAAAGCAGTTCTTATGACATGGCTCTGCTGAATACTCACCCGCATGAAAGATCACTGAAGAGATGGGCGCTACGGCAAAGTGTGAAGAGAGCAGATGGTGCCGGGCTGTCAGAAAGAATGGTGTCTGGGGACTTAAAGGCTTGTCTTCAAACAAGAAGCCACCTAAGTGAGGCGTCAACTAAGTCCAAGTGGAAGAAGCCCACCGGCCTGTGTGATCCAAGGATTGTAATGAATAAAATCCAAATCTAAAGGAGGGAATGGTATCAGAGCTTCGACTGTGAACACCCAGTTTACCGAAGGTTGTGGGTAACGGCGGAAGCCCACCATCCATTTGCAGGGTCCCCAGGTGCAGACTCTGGTGAACGTCCTCTGAGGGTAGTCAGAGCTGTGCACAGCCCTGTTACCCAGACAGAGAGCACTGCAAATCATCGCCGGTAGCAGATGGACTTGGGTTAAAATGCAACTCCTTGCCGTTGGATCTGCCTTTTGACTTGTTTTTAGGTCATTTCTGTTTTTAATATTTTCTGCTGTCTTTGTGGACGGGGGTTTCCCTGTTTCGTCGTGTCACTGTTGTTGGGCAGTTTGTCGTTGCTGTGTAGTTGGTTACTTGCTTCTGTGTCTTGCGTGACTTTCTGGGTATGAAATCCAGGATAGGCAAAGCTAGGGAGACCGTCACTGGATTGATAGTTGCCTGGGGGCCGGGCAGGGGAGTACGGAAAACCGGGAGATCACAACAAAGAGCCCAAGAAGAAAATGTTCTGAAATGGACTGTGGGGTGGTTGCTCTAATCTTCTTAAAATGATTGAACCATTAAACTGTATGCTCTGTGAAGTATATGCCAATGAAGCAGCTTCTTTATAAAGAACACCATGCCAGTCCCTATAGCAATTGGCTTGCCTGGCGTCGGACAGTGAGTTTGGAGTGTTTGGGGAGCTGCCAGAAGGAACTTTAAAACGTCATCCATGTCACAGCCGCGCTTTTACTCACCTGGACAAGAAAGCAGGATGTCTTCCCGCCTGTGCTTTTCCTTCTCCGTCCTTAATCCCTTCCCCAAGGTAACCATGCACCCAGTGGATGCTGAGGTCCCTGTGCTTGGCTGCGTTCTCGCACAGCCACGTGGTGGTCAGCAGAGAGGATGTTCTTCCTCGAGGTTAGGCCTGGCGGGGCAGGAGGTAAAGTCAATGTCGGGGCAGGGCGTGGGGCAGGTTTGTAAGTTGGTTCTGTCCCACGGTGCCTCAAGTGATTTTCAACTCATTCTCAAACCCGTGCGATGGCGTGGGAGTTCCCCATGGGATTCTCCAGCCTGTGATCTCTATGGGCAGACCCGCTGGGACAGTGATTGAGATACTCATTCACTGTCCAACCCAAAGGGTCGGAAGTTCACATTCGAACCCACCAGGCACGCCACAGGAGAAAGACGCGAAGGTTCCAGCCTCGGAAAACCAGGCGGCCCTTCTGCTCTTGGCTGGAGGCCTGCTTGAAGCTGGAGCCCACTGGACAGCAGGGAGTTCAGGTGTGTTTTACGGAAACAGGTGGCCAGATCTTCCTCCTGCACCTGCGCCGCCACTGCTTGGGTCTGAGTGAGATGCCTTTCAGTTAGCAGCCGAGTGCTTAACCAGTGGGCCACCCGGGTCCTCTAAGGAGGGAGAGCAGGCTGACCATGCCCAGACTCAGTATTCCTGGGTGAGCATTTATAGCACAACATCTACGCCCCAGACACCCCCGTGCGTGCTTGTCCAGCCTAGGAGACACCCTCACCTGGGCGGCTCCACTCTCCCCCGCCCCCCAGGAGCTGCTCTGTCCCATCACGGCTCAGACACCCACAGCTCCAAACCCAGCCAGGGCCCGCCAGCAGGAACGGGAATAGACCTGCTGCTGCTTGGGGCTCCATGTGTAACCAGACCTCCTCTTGGGGCTACCTTCTTCAACGGGGCTTCTCAGCTTTCCACCTGTGCTCCTGAACTTGCCTGCTCTTGCTTCACCATTGAGCACATCGTACAGTGGTCGTCGGTGCCTTGGAACTGGAAAGGTGGAGGTTGAGTCCACGCAGAGGTGCCTTTATAGAAAGGCCTGATGGTTGATGCACTTGTTTTTAAAAAGAGAGAAAGGAAAATCAGTTAGTCAGAGCTCTGTGGCGTTTGAGGGACGTTGGGTTTATGTCATGAGAGGTGGAAAGTTTGGCAGAAGGATATGAAATCAGTGTCACTGGGTTGTGAACATGGACGCAGCTGTGTGGGTGAAGACTGGGGCATGTCCATTTTCAGCACAATTTTTAAAAATCACACAACGACGTGTGGAGCACGGGGCTTCACTGACACGCAGGTGGTCGTTCCGTACCAGAGGCCTACCTACCTCAGCTAGCTGGTTTTCTTGTCACACAATTAGCAAGACCACTGATAATAGCTTTGAAGACTAAGGCGCACCTGATCCAAGTCAGAGCATTTTCAATCGCCTCTTCTTCGTCTGAAAGCTGGACAAGCGACAAGGAAGACCAAAGAACCGAGGCCTTTGAATGAGGGCGCTACAGGAGAAGGTGAAGCTTCCCACCGCTGTCAGAAGAACAAACACAGCCCACTGTCAGAAGGACGGCCAGCGTGCTCCTTAGAAGTGAGGCTTCATCTCACACACTCCGGCATGCTATCAGGGGGCCCAGTGCCTGGAGGACGCCCTCATGCTTGCTAAAGCGGAGTCCAGAAACGGAGGAAGACCCTCGGTGAGATGGATTGGCATGGGGGATGCCGCAACGGGCACAAACCAAGGAGGGGCAGTGAGGATGACGCAGGAGCAGATGGGGTCTGTGGGTCCCTGTGAGTCGGAACCCACTTGCACTTGACAAGACCAGCGGACAGCGGCAACGATCATTAGTGGTAGTAAGTGATAACAATAATGAGTTAGCCGGGGTAGACTAGGGAAACAAATCCACAGAAATGCGTGTGTGTGTGTGTGTGTGTGTATCCCCGAGAGTTTTATATAAAGGGTAAGTGCACATTAAGAAAGCGTCTCAACCCAGTCCAGTCCAAGCCCATAAGTCCAACATTAGCCTCTATGTCCAACACCAATCCACAAAGTCCTCCTCAAACTCGCAAAGCACACTCAATGAAGCCGACTGCAGGAGGAAAGCAGAGTCAGTGAGCATGTAAGCATCTCTGTGCTGGCAGGGGTTCCCACACGGCTGCTCCAGCACCCAGGGCTGCATCGGGGTAGGTCCATGCGGCTTCTCCTTGGGGATGTCTTGCAGGAAGTGAGCCTTGCCAGCTGAAGCAGGGAACTGGCTAAGGCAGCTGCACACTGGTCTGACCATCAAAGAACAAGAAAGGTGAGGCTCACTGAGCCATTTATCCTTCCGCCCTTCAATTAATCCCACATGTGTTTATCGGCCAGGCTGGCACAATCAACCTGAACTGTCACAGACAATAATTCCCACCATCGTGAGTGCTTCCCGTGAGCATTGAGGGCTCTGCCAGAGGGGTCCCTCTGTGCTATAGACACGGACACCTTCATCGATTGTGAGTCTGACTCCCAGAACAGCAGCCCCGTGCCTTCCTGTGCCCACTCATGTTTGTCCAATTAGCTCAAGAATCCCATAAGTCGTTAAATGCATGCACTGCTTCTGCTGCAAGATCCCCACTGGCCACACTGCTGAGTAAGCTCCTGGGCCGGTAGGCCATCATGTGACAGGGCAGAGTGCTCCTCCTCAGCAGAGGTGCTGAAAGCCAAACTCATCCCCCAGAAGACAGCCAGCGTGGGAAGAAAGGAGGGTCTCCCCAGGTGGCATGGGCTGAAATCCCACGCCCCCATCTCTCCTGACCACTGCCGTCTGTCTTGTGTGGGACTCCTCTTGTGGAGGGTCACCACCGTTTTCAGACGGCCAGACAGCTGGGGAAGCTTCTGGACGTGCTTGGTGTTACTGGCGTCGGGGGCTCGCTGACGCCCATAAGCCGACGCACTTCTGGGTAGTCGCTGGCCTGGACATTGGCCATTCCCTGGGTGGAACTCGCTCATGCTGAATTGTTTCCTCGGCTGTAATCACCTGGTCATTGTAATTGTTTCCTCGGCTGTAATCACCTGGTCACCACAGAGGCCAGGCCGCCAAATGGTCCCTCGCAGTAGGACGACTGCATGGCCTTGCTGCGAAGGGTGGGAGAGCTGAGACGAAAAGGGCAATGATCAGAGAGGACCGTCCAGGCTACCTGGTGGGCTTCCTGTTGGAGGAGGCGGTGTGGAATGTGAGCCCCGGAGAGCCCTGCAGGGAACACTCCGGAACTGCCCAGGGGAGCTGGCCCTGGCCACTCAGTTGTTGGAGCCTAGTCGGCCTTTAACCCTGAAGTCATCTGCCCGCCCTGAGCCAAGCTCACTTCATCCACCACCCCCTTTCCTCCTGGCATCTGTGAGAGGCGTCTCCACTGCGCCCTGCCAGCCAGGGACACTTCTATGCCCTTAAGCCCAGCAATGCCAACCCCACCGTCCCAGGACCATCGCTGTCCAGTCGGCTCCGGCTCAGGGCCGCCCCGTGGGCCCCCCAAATAGACCCGGGCTGCAGAGGGTTTCCCAGCTGTGACCTTTCAGAAGCAGACCAGCAGGCCTCTCTTCTGGGGTTCCTCTGAGTGCTTTCACCGCCAGGCAGGCGGTCGGACGCTCACCCGTCTGCACCACTCAGGGATCCTCACCCCGCCCCAGTCCCACACGCCCAGAGGGTGTGCATGGGAAAAAGGAAAGGATGGAGAAGCTGGAGAGGAGAAGGGCCCTCTGTGCCCCACCCCCACCCTGCCAGGCCCCCCAGGAGGGATGTTCCTGACACATAGCACTCAGGATGGGGAGGGGCCAAGATGGTCTCATGGTTCCCAGTGAAAGGGCTTTAGAGATGGACCAAGATGGCACAGGCACTTGCTTTTCAGGCCAGTGCTCGGGGGCAGTGAAATGCAGGGAGAGGTGCTAACTGCCACCTGAGACTGAACCAGGGCCCGGCTGACACCTGGAAACTAGGGTGCCCGGCCCCTCCCCCCACGCGCACCCTGCAAGGAACAAAGCCATGGAGGAATCAATCCCCTTTCTGTGTGCGGCTCACCAGCAGGCCAGGCAACTCCCTTCTCTCCCTGTGTTCTTCCAGGGAAGGGGGGTCAGAGTTCACATCAAATGTCATTAATCACCTTCCTGGCGGCCGGGGGCTGATTGGACAGTCCTATTAATCAGAGGCCTATCACACACACAGCCCGGCTGGGTTGCCATTGCCCACCCCCCCCTCACCTATCATGGGAAGATTAGATTATCAGTGACAGTGAGACACCCTTTGAGTCACAGGGAAGCCGGCGAATGGGGCGGCTTTCCCTTTTTTATGTATCCTCCTGGTTTGAGGATGAGCTGCGTCTTGTCTTGTCACACTGCATCCTTTTCTTCAAAGCATCAGCTTCCAGAATCCAATTTGTCAACCTGGACAATCACTGGCAAATCCATAAAAGAGCGAGAGAGAAAGGAGGGGAAAGAGAGAGAGAGAAAGAAAAAACACCTCCGTGACTTTATCAAAAAAAGGTCAAAATAAAATAAAGCAGAACGTTTTCAAGGGGCCTGAAAGGATTAGAAAACAAGTTGTGTTTGACAACAATTAATCTCCGAAAAGCAGAGGCTTTGTGAAAAGCAAACAGGCAGAGGCCTGTGCAAAAGAGATTCTGGGGCTCTGTGCAAAGGGACCCGTTCATCACCCGGCCCAGTGCCTCTCCCCGGGGCCCCAAGCTGGGGCTGGGGCTGAAAACCAACACTCCACCTTCCAAGCTTTCCCTCAGACTTCCTGCCAACAGTCCCCGTGGCAGTGGCAGCAGGAGCTCGGCTCCTCCATTGCCCTAGCCCATGACCATTCAGATGGTCCCCAACGATGGCCCATCGGCCCAGGCCACTGTGGCCGACTGTGGGGGCAGAAGTCCGTTTGGACTCTCAGCGACCCGTGTGTGCTGAGCAGAACCACCCCCTAGCATTTTAAGGGTGTGTGTCACCCAGACTGGCTGGTCCCTGAGCTGCCTCTGGCTACGGTCAAAGGGCCGTGCTTTGGGTGGTTTGTAACACACCCAGGGACTCCTTAGAAGCCACCAAAGGGGGGTTGTAAGGAAACAGGGCACTGGGCAGCTGTTAGAGCATAGAGATCGGAACGGGCAGATGAGATACCCAAGCCAGCTTAAATGGGGCTGGGGCCTAGGTGATGCTGCATGGGCTTCTAGAGGTCAGGACTGTGGACTCGGGAAGCCAGGCAGAGAGGCTGGACTCCCACCAAAGCAAACATGGGTCCTGCCTGAGGAACAGAAGGGACCCACCCCATGCTCATGGTTGCCAGGTGGGAAGGGAGTCCCTATGTGCCAGGTGCCCCAGCTTATCAGGAGATGCCAGAGGGGGAACACTTCCTCTTTCAAAGCCCAGCCACCTGACCAATGGTTTCTTTTGAAAAATCACTGCCGGCCCGAGGAAACTGCTGGATAGGCCCACTCTGGGTGTTTGTGACACCGATCTATCCATCTGCCTTGGTGCAACTAAGAAGTGTGAGGCCCAGCGAGGCGAGTCACTGAGGGAGGCCACACCGCAGCTCCTCTGCAGAGCCAGTGAGACCCAGCCCTCTCTGCTCTGAATCTATGACAGGTATGTGATGGGTGAGTGGGAAAACTCATTCCAGAACAGCTAGAGTGACAAGCAGTCAGATGAGAGGCAGGCTCCTGCGCCTTTGCTGTGGGAGAAGAGAACGGAGTAACTTAGACACGCGCATGCACACACACAGACACACGCATGCACACACAGACACACTTAGACACACACACTTAGACACACGCATGCACACGCAGACACACTTAGACACACACACTTAGACACACACAGACACACTTAGATACACACAGACACACTTAGACACACACACACTTAGACACACGCATGCACATACACAGACACACTTAGATACACACAGACACACTTAGACACACACATGCACACACAGACACACACATGCACACACAGACACACTTAGACACACACAGACACACTTAGACACACACACACTTAGACACACACATGCACACACAGACACACAGACACACGCATGCACACACAGACACACTTAGACACACACACACACGCACACACAGACACATGCTCGCACACACATAGACACACACAGACACACTTAGACACACACACTTAGATACACACATGCACACACAGACACACTTAGACACATGCTAGCACACACAGACACTTAGACACACGCATGCACACACAGAGACACACTTAGACACACACAGACACACAGACACACACATGCACACACAGACACACTTAGACACATGCTCACACACAGACACTTAGACACATGCATGCACACACATAGACACACTTAGACACACACAGACACACACATGCACACTTAGACACATGCTCACACACACACTTAGACACACACATGCACACACAGACACACACACTTAGACACACATATGCACACACAGACACATTTAGACACATGCTCGCACACACAGACACACTTAGATACACGCATGTACACACACATGCGCACACACACAGACACACACACTGCTGTCAGGGTAGGGCTGTGTTCCATGGGGTTTCCGATGGTTGATTGTGTTGAAGTTGATTATCAGGCCTATTTTCGGAGGTGCTTCCAGACAGACTCAGCTCTTCAATTAGCACCGCCCAGGGCCAAATGTGACAAGCCTTCAGTCATGGTAGTTCCTGTGTTGCTGTCAGGTGCCATCGAATCAGTTCTGACCCACAGCAACTTTCTGCACAACAGACCCAAACGCTGCCCGGTCCTGCATCAGCCTCACAATCGCCCTTGTGTGTGAGCCCATTGATGATGCAGCCGCCATGGCCACCCCTCTCCTAAGGGCTTGCTCCTTCACCAGACACGATGCCCTTCCCCCGGGACTGGTCTCTCCCGACAGTATGTCCAAAGCACGCGAGACCAAGTCTTACCATGCTTGCCTGTAAGAAACACTTTCACCATACTTCGTCCAAGACAGGTCGAGTTGTCCTTCTAGAAGTCATGGTCCTCTCAAGATTCTGCTCCAGCAGCGCGACGGAATGCCTCAGTGGCTCTGGTCTTCCTGACGCAGTTGTTGTTCCCTTGATGCAGTGTTTGCATGCTGAGCTGCCAGCCACGCTGTCAGCAGTTCAAACCCACCTGTCGATCTGAGAAAGATGAGGCTGCCGGCCGTCTGCTTCTCTAAAGATGTGCAGTCTCAGAAAGCCTAAGCAGCAATTCTACTCTGTCCTCCAGGGCCTCTAGGAGTTGAAATTGGCTCGATGGGTATGGTTTGGTTTGGTCTGGTCTGGTCTGGTGTAGTCTGGTCTGGTTTGGTTTGATTTGGTCTGGTTTGGTTTGGTCTGGTCTGGTGTGGTCTGGTCTGGTTTGGTCTAGTCTGGTCTGGTCTGGTGTGGTCTGGTCTGGTTTGGTTTGGTTTGGTTTGGTTTGGTTTGGTCTGGTCTGGTCTGGTTTGGTCTGGTCTGGTCTGGTCTGGTGTGGTCTGGTCTGGTCTGGTCTGGTTTGGTTTGGTCTGGTCTGGTCTGGTCTGGTTTGGTTTGGTTTGGTCTGGTGTGGTCTGGTCTGGTCTGGTTTGGTTTGGTTTGGTTTGGTTTGGTTTGGTCTGGTGTGGTCTGGTCTGGTCTGGTGTGGTCTGGTCTGGTGTAGTCTGGTCTGGTTTGGTTTGATTTGGTCTGGTTTGGTTTGGTCTGGTCTGGTGTGGTCTGGTGTGGTCTGGTCTGGTTTGGTTTGGTTTGGTTTGGTTTGGTCTGGTCTGGTTTGGTCTGGTCTGGTCTGGTCTGGTGTGGTCTGGTCTGGTCTGGTTTGGTTTGGTTTGGTTTGGTTTGGTCTGGTGTGGTCTGGTCTGGTCTGGTTTGGTGTGGTCTGGTCTGGTGTAGTCTGGTCTGGTTTGGTTTGATTTGGTCTGGTTTGGTTTGGTCTGGTCTGGTGTGGTCTGGTCTGGTCTGGTCTGGTTTGGTTTGGTTTGGTTTGGTCTAGTCTGGTCTGGTCTGGTGTGGTCTGGTCTGGTCTGGTTTGGTTTGGTTTGGTCTGGTTTGGTCTGGTTTGGTCTGGTTTGGTCTGGTCTGGTCTGGTTTGGTTTGGTCTGGTTTGATCTGGTCTGGCCTGGTCTGGTCTGGTGTAGTCTGGTCTGGTTTGGTTTGATTTGGTCTGGTTTGGTTTGGTCTGGTCTGGTGTGGTCTGGTCTGGTCTGGTTTGGTTTGGTTTGGTCTGGTCTGGTCTGGTCTGGTGTGGTTTGGTTTGGTTTGGTCTGGTCTGGCCTGGTCTGGTCTGGTCTGGTCTGGTGTAGTCTGGTTTGGTTTGGTCTGGTCTGGTGTGGTCTGGTCTGGTCTGGTTTGGTTTGGTTTGGTTTGGTCTGGTCTGGTCTGGTCTGGTGTGGTTTGGTCTGGTCTGGTCTGGTCTGGTTTGGTTTGGTCTGGTCTGGTCTGGTCTGGTTTGGTCTGGTTTGGTTTGGTTTGGTTTGGTTTGGTTTGGTCTGGTTTGGTCTGGTCTGGTGTGGTCTGGTTTGGTCTGGTGTACCCTTGATAAGGTGGCTATAAGTTGGAATCAACAGAACACAACAGCTTCATTTTTCCGAGACAGTGGCTCTGAATGGTCATCTGTGTGGCTGTTGGCTGGAGGTGGGGGGCTGCTCTCTGCCCCCTCTGTCACCGCGAGGGCTGTGTGCTCTCATGGCCACATGAAAAACTTAGGCTCCAGCGCTAAGCTACTGGGTTCAAACGCTGACTCTGCCACTTACTCTCTGCGTGCTCTCCAGCCAGCTCCGCTACCTCTCTGGGCTCGGTTTTCCCATCGAAGCCATGGAGATGGCCATCGTACTTGCCTCGGGAAGACGAACGTGGCAAAGAGCAGTGCCTGCCACACAGCAAGGGCTCAGCTCTGCCTTGTGTGGTTGTTGTTGCCACCATGTGATATTTAGCTTCATCCTCGGAGGTGCCCGCTGTGGAGATGCAGCCTCGTAGAAAGTGGAGTCTGGAAGGAAGCTCGGCGATTGTTCCAAAGTGATCGTTGCCTTGTCTGAAAAGCAGGAAACTGAGGCCCAGGGTCAGCAAAGACATGGTTCCCTCTTGGGGCTCATGTGAAAACCCTCACACTCCTCCAGACACACCTCACTCTTAACCACTGCCAGGGTCCTGGGCCGCCCAGGCTGCTCTTCCACCCTGGCCTCGTTGGAAACGAGGGACGCCTTCCCGTCCGTGTGTCGAAGAGCAAAGCCCTCCACGCCTTCCGGCGCTCAGCTATTTCAGCAGCATCAGTGGAGCCAACCTTGTATAACGTGTCCACTCCTGTGCTCATTAAAGGGAGATTTGTGAGGCAACTCGGGGCCATATCTGTCCCTTGCAAGTTTGCAACCAGCTTCGTTTTTTAAAAGATGGTTCCCCAAGGCGGTGGTGGTCATTAGTGAGAGGCTGAGCTTCCAGCAATTCCGGTGTTTGCGGAAAGACACTCAGGCATTATGGTCCAGCCAGCTGATCATTTGTGAAAATTGAACACTTGAACGTGTTAACTGTTGACGAAACCTGACAGGTATCGTGTCTGCCTTTATTAGGTGATTAATTAGAGGTGGCTAGAGGCACTGGAGAGGCGTGGAAAGCCTGGGTTTCTTTCTAGATGGATTTGGGGGTGGATCCTGCCTCCTCTCGTGGCTCTGAGACCTTGGGCTAGTTTCTTAAACTCTCCAAGTCCCCATGGAGTCATGTGTGAAAGGAGGGTCATGAAACGTACTTCCTAAGACTTTGTGAGCATTACGCAGGACTTGGGTGTCCTCTGGCGCTGTGAGCCCCCTTCCACCCGACAAGCCCCTCCGTCCCCTCCAGACCAGGGAGCTGGGCCTACAGGAGGACACAGGGCTTATCCCTGGACAGGCACGCACTGACTGACCCGCACCAAGGGCAGAGATGAATCTGCTCAGAGCCGAATCTGGGTCAGAGTCCAACGGGAGGGGAGAGCAGTGAGCCCGTCTGCTCTAAGCTCCCACTCAGACAGCTGGCTCCCCAAGTCCACTCGGTTGAATAGGAGCTGATCTGGAATAAGACACTGGAGCACCACTCAGCCCTGCCGTTTTGGATGCCAGGCCTTTTCTGCCATCTTCTACCACCTTGAACTGATCTGTGGGGGGGAAAGAGACCCCTGCCTAGGGGGTGCTGTCGGCCGGACATTGTGGGGGCACATGCCAAACACCCCCGGAGAGATTTCTGGCACATTCTCCCAGCGTGGGGAAGAGGTCCCCACAGCGTCCATGTAGCTCAAGAGAACAAAATGAAGATAGGAGGAAGCAAGATGGGGGGGATCTGGGGCTGAAGGCTGGGCTCTTGGTGTGATTCTGACTCAGTGAGTCCCCCGGGCAGAGTAGAGTGGCTCCAGTGTTTTCCAGGCTTTTGGAAACTGGTGCCTCTGAGAGCATTTGAACTGCCCACTTCTGGCCTGGTTGTCAAGTGCTGAATTGTTCGTGCCACCGGGGACTCCTGAAACCTGTGTTTGTTGAGCATTTACTCACTACTTAAAGCTTCCACTGAAGCAGCAGGGCACGAGGCACCAAGCCGAGCATACAACTCAGCCTCTCACGGAGACCCCACGCCAGCCCAGGGAGGTAGCAGGGTTGTTGCCCTCTTCCCTAAGGTCTCAAGGCAGACCCCAGACATGAACTTGAGAGTGATGCCAAAGCCCAAACTCTTAACTGCTGGTTCAAATGTTCCCAGTCAGCGGATCCCTTCAGTCTTTACAGGAAGCTCAGTCTAACCACAGTGCCTCGTCCCTCCCCATCACTCCTGGCTCCAGCATGGGACCTTTCTCTCCACGCTGGGCCTGACTTGCCACCCCACTGACAAACACAAGCACACCAAGACCTTCCCCAAACTCTGCCCAGCCTGGGGTGGTGACGCCCCTGTCTTATATCCTCCTCTCCACGGTCCGGAGGACAATGGTTAAACGTGCAGCTGCTAACCCACGGGCCACCAGCTCTCCTGTGAAAGGGTATCCCTAGGACTTGGAAATGGACTTGAAGCCTTCCAGGTCAGCACCCAGGTGAGCGCAGGCACTGCCCCTGCTGGGCCATGGGAGCCGGGAGCCTCAGGGAGTCTCCCCCACCTTGCTCCAAGCTGGGCCCTTGACACAGAGGCTCCCAGGATCTCGCCTGACCGGAAGTTGCTGCTGGGCTTGGAAGGGATGACCTGTTGAAGGGTGGGGGGGGGGGGGCATAAAAGAGAAGAGACAAGGCGGCGGCGGCCTTGAAGAAATGCACTAAAGCGTAACCAGGAGACCTCCAGGACTCACAGAGGGATTTGTAAGCATTCAGCCACCTGAAATCCTGGCGTCCACCCCCCCTCCCTGCATGCTTAATAAAAGCTGACAGCCACATTGTTCTGCTGAGACAAGGTACACTGATCCCAGGAATGGGTGGGGGAAGCTGAGGGACAAAGGAGTCCGGAGCTGAGGACGGGGGAGGGGAGAGGGCTGGGGCCTGGGTGGGGGTGGGGGGTGAGCAATAAAGAATGAAGGCTGGTAGGTGGTGACTGAATGGGGGCCTGACAGGAGACCCTGGAAACGGCAGCCCACTGACAGTGGAGAGCAGGAGGCCAGATGGCTCTGTGTCTCGAAGCAATTAAAACTGCAATCTGACAGGCCCGCGGATGGGGCTGGGGAGCAAACGGCTGCGGGTGGGGGGCACAGGGGTGGGAGGGGGCCATGAGGAAGAGCCCGGGTCTGAGAAGGGGAAAAAGAAGCTGCTGTCTCTCCCCACCCTCCCGGGCCCCCTCTGCAAAGGACGCTTCACTCCAGGCGTGCACACGATGAGGCAGGGGGTTCCCAGGCTTGGCAAAGGGTGAGGAATTGGAGAGGAACCCGCACGCTGCACCCAGATGTGTGCCCCCCGCCCCCCACTGGAAGACAGGTGATCACTTTGCCAATTAACCGAAGCGGGTGCGGCCTGCACCACCACCACCACCACCACCACCACCCCCCGCAGTCATTAGGGGATGGGACGGAGATGCAAGGCTTCCTGGTGCCACTTAATTGCTCCTAGACAGAAAAATGATGAGCCCCGTCGTATTGTGCAGACATCCTGCAGGCGCCCAGCTGCTGGATGCATGCGCCTTCTCAGAGGGGGACACACCCCACACCAGATAGAGCAGCCGTACCCCCCCCGCCATCCCCCCTCCCCGTGGGTTTTGAGGGGTGGTCACTTTTTATGAAGTCATCCCAGCCTTTCACAACACAGCATGGGTCCCCTCAGAGGTCTGCCCAGATGTGTGTGCCCGGCACACAGCAAGCTCCCCATACACATGGATCCATGAGGTCTGCGGCATCCAGAGCAGGCCTGTCTGTCACCCAGGGAGGTGGGGCTACACTGGAGGAAGTTGGAGGCATGGGGGAGGCAGGGCAGGAGGGTGAAGTGGATCCCAAACTAAACCAGATGACAGTGACCCAGTGAGATGGAGTAGCACTTACCCCGTTTCCAAGATGGTAACTCTTTACGGAAGGAGAAGGCCTCATCCCTTGGTCAGCAATCCAGTCCACAGCCCCTCGGATGAAGGGCTAACTGCTCAGAGGAGCTGTTTGGTTGCCAACCAGATTCGAAGCCACCAGGCGCTCAGAGGGAGGGAGACGGGGCTTTCTACTCCCGTAAAGAGTTCCCAGCTCCCAAAATAAAAGCCGAATGGGAAGCCTTTCACTCACAGACTTTAAAACCAAATCTGCAGCCTTGGTAATCAAAGCCACTTGGTGCTGCTGCCACGATCGATGTAAAGACCAGAGAATTAGAACAGAAAGCCCCGCGATACAAACAAGTACCTACACACACACACACACACACAATTGTGTATAAAGAACTAAAACACAGTGAAGTGGAGAAAAGATCGTCTTTCTTATAACCGGTGCTGGAAACACTAGGTCTTCACCTACAAAGGGCTCATACCTCGCACCATACACAAAAATGAACTCAATGTGGATCAAAATACAAACCCCACGGCCATAAAGACCCTCAACCGAAAACAGGGACAAACGTGGGGCTCTAGTACAAGACACAAGCACACTCCTGAACATCACGGAAAATATCCACGCTAGAAAAGACAAAATGACAGACTGGGACCTTTGAAAAACGGGACATTTGTGCACATTCATCAAAAGAGTTCAAAGAGAGCCCCACCGATGGGGGGAAATGTTTAGTAATGATAAAGGGCTAATTTCCAAAAGCTATCAAAAACCACAGCATCTTAACAAAAGAAATACAAGTAACCCAATCAAAAAATGAACTCGGGACCTGAACGGACAATGCATCAAACGACATCCTGGCGGCATCTGAAGGGATGCTCCTGTTGATCATCAGCGATAAGAGAAAATCGGGAAGGCACTTCCTGAAACAAAGGCGAACACTGGGACCATCTCTCTACTGGGTATGCACCCTAAAGAAATAAGGACTACAACATGAACAGACATGTGCACACCTGTGTTACTGCAGCAATTTCCACAATAGCAAAAACGTGGGAACAACAAGAAACTATGATCCTAGAGGGCAGAGGATAAACACACTCTGTACATTCAGGGAGGGAAGAGCCGGCGTCCAGCCAGCAAAGATGGCAGCTCCCCAAACACCACAAGACATGGACAAACCTAGAGGACATTGTGCTTAGCAAAGTTAGTCAGTCCTAGAACATAAATATTTAACAGCACCACTATTGTAAGGAAAAACAAAGAAAAAGAAAAGTGGTGTTTATACCAACAGATGAGACTTCGATAAGGACAAGGAGGTGGGGGGCGGGGGGGGCAGGGGCCGACCAAGGGGAGGGGAGGGAAAGGCTATTGATGAGGGAGGGAAGATGGGGGCAGTGGGGGGCGAGTCAAAAAAGAACCACACCTCTGAGGAGGTGAATGGGATATTGTGGTTGATCTCCTTTGTCCAGGTTTAAAGTCCCGGAAGCCGGAAGAAGTGCCTCATGTCCTGCGGGGTCACTATGAGTCGGAACTGGCTCCGTGGCTGTTTGTTTGGTTTGGGATATGGTAGCTAGCAGCCGATCTCAACAGCAGGGAACAGCAGGGCTGGGGAAATCACAGCCCCGACGCACAGGGTTGTCGACGGGTTAGATGAGATGTGCGCAGAAGAACTCAATGCTCAAGAAACAGTAGTATCGTTAGACACCACGTGTTTCCACAGGCCTCTCATGAGGCCCCACAAGCAGAGGCAGGTCCTGGAAAGATCTACAGGCTGAAGAAACAAAAGTATTCCTGGCCCATCCTATCTTCCTCTTCCTCTCTGTCTTACCAGCCCTGAACAGGTAATTCTCTGTTAACTCCCAGAATTCTGAATTCAGGTACGAGTGGACACGGTTTGAATTCTGGGTCCCAGGTCAAGGCGAGATGAAGCATCCCGTTGTCCCTCAGAGAAAGTGGCTGGGTCCTAGAGCTTTGCTGTGCCTGCAGAAGGGGAGGACACCGTGCCTGATGCTTCTCCTGGGTCCCGGTCACCCACAGCACCCGTTTTGTTTGTCCTGAGCTAACGCCAGCCCGGGGACCTTGAGACAGCAGTGTGGAAGATGACGGTGTTGGGGAGATGACTCTTCGTCATGGTTTGGTGCCAGCCAGCCTGGGCACAAATCTCTGCCCTGCCACTTAACTATAAGATGGCTTAGGGAAAATTACTCTCTGAGCCTCAGTTTCCACAGCAAAGTGGTAAGACTGAGTGTGCCAACGCCGGGCGACCTCAGGAGACAGTGGGAAGCACTGCAGTGAACATGATGTGTGCCCAGATCTATGCAAAGTGCCCGGCCCACAGGACGCCCGCCCCCCACCCCGACGGCTGCCACCTGCAGTCCTCGGGTCACACGCCTGTCAGCGTGGAATCCAGGCCCAGGGCTCACTCCAGTGGGAAGAAGTGTTAGTTCAATTTGTAAAATGAGATCTTCTCAATTGCGATAAGAGTTGTACGAGCCCCCAGTAAAATGAGTTGTTTTTTTTTTAATGGGAGTTTCGCTGTTGCTGCTTGTGTTGTTTCTAACCAAGGGGTAGGACAAAGTTAGGGTCTTCCAACGGTGTACGTCAGTCACGGTCATTTTCCTGAGGTACGTGGGTGACCAGAGAGGCCTCAGGGGTCCTAAGGTGCTGGCTGAGCAGCTCAGAAATATAGGACAAACTACACGACCGCAAAAACAGCCCATTCAAAAAACACTCACACACAGAATGCAAATGGTAGAGAGATTGGGAGGCTTACAAGCAGTGGATGGGGTTGTAAGCACGTACGACCATTATGGGAAGTGATAGGGCACTTCCGGAAACAACGGCTTTTTAAGAGGAGGATGTGTAATTTATGGGAACGAGGTAGGCACACTGCTCATTGGTCGGGGGACAATATTAGAAGACTATATGGTGACCTGCCTTTATTCCTACAGGAGTGGACTCGCGCAATCTTTGTCCTTTTGTGATTGACTCACTTCACTCGGCAGAACAGTTTCTGGATTCCCCCCCCCCCCATTGTCAGGAAGCATTTTGTAGTGTCATCGCTGTGGTTCAGGAATGCATAGCTGTGTGGGTCAGGGTGGGCTAGAGAAACAGATCCAGAGACCTCCGCATGTCTGTAAGAGAGAACTTTATATCAAAGAGCAGTGGTACATTAAGAACACATCCCCACATGTCCAATACCAGTCTATAATTTCCTCTTCAGACTCAGGCAACACATGTAATGACGCTGAATGCAGGAAGATCACAGGCCAGTGGGTGGAAAGTCTGGTGGATCCAGTGGGGGTGGAAGCATCTCAGCACTGGCAAGGGGCTAATCCACAGAAACGCATATGTATAAGAAAGAGTTTGATATAAAGGGTAAGTGCACATCAAGAAAACATCCCAACCCAGTGCTGCCCAAGCCCACAAGTCTAACATTAACCCATATGTCCTCCTCCATCTCACAAAACACACACTATGATGCCGACTGCAGGAAGAAAGCTGAATCAGTGAATGTGTAAGCATGTCGGCGCTGACAGGGGTCTCCACACAGCTACTCCAGCACCCAGGGCTGCATCGGGGTAGGTCTGTGTGGCGTCTCCTCAGGGATGTCTTGCAGGAAGTGAGCCTTGCTGGCAGAAGCAGGGAACTGGTGAAGGCAGCTGCACCCTGGTCCGACCATCAGAAAGCAAGAGACCCGAGAACTAGAAAGGGGAGGCTCACCGAGCCATTTATCCCTCCACCCTTGAATTAACCCCACATGTGTTTATTGGTCAGGTTGGCACAATAAACGTTAACTATCTCAGTAGCCAATTAGATAGCAGTTAACCCTGGAGAAACAAACAGATGTGAGACAGTACAAGGCACTGATGATACCACTCCCGTCTTATAAGAAGGTTGCATGGTGGTGGAGGCACTCACAGCTTCAACTCCGCCAGGACCAACAAATTAAGACAAAAGAAGACCACAGAGCAGTAGGTGGGACTTAGAAAGATGTCAGGACTGAGGAGTCCGCAGGCCCCAAAGATTCAGTGATCTGTCCTCCCTGGGCTCTAAGGACAGAGTAGGACAGACGTTGGGAGGTTACAGTTGACCAGGTGGCCTCCTGGGACTTTGCTAACCTGACTGTCTGCTGGTTGCATGCACGATTCAGTTACTCAAAAACTTTCATGGCTCCATTCTCCTAAGTGCCCCAGCACCGAGGCCATGGCTCGCTGTGTCTCTCAGCAACAAGTCTGCCCAGGGATGAAGACAGGGAACGGAAATAGGGGTGGGGGATTCCCCCATCTCTTCCCAGCTTCCCCACTCTGAGATCCTCCTCTCCACCTGAGGTGAGAAGGGGTAATCGTTCTAAGCAACCCTCGAAGCCCTCCAGCAAGAGGATTAATTAACGCAGCTAACATGCTCGGGGATCCCCAAACAAGGGCATTAGGCAAGGGCCAACATCACTGAGTGCTGACGGCTATTAGGATTATGCTATTGTTCTTAAGTTTGCTCTCTCAACCCTTACATGGCACTCCATCTCCTGATGGCTTGCATTTTATGTAATTATAGCTTATATAGGTAACAAGTGGATATTTCTGCCAGCTTGGGAGAGAGCCTTCTGCATACATTAATTTGCTTGATTAGTTCTCTGCTTGGTGTGCTTTGTTCGCCCAGACCTGCCTCTTCTGCCCAGCTTCAACAGAAAGTTAATGAGTTTTAACACCTTGCAAAAGTGGATTTGTGTCATGGGAATACCTCAAGTGTACCCTGGGCTCTAAATCCACACGTTCAGAGGCTTCCTAAAGGTTGTGCAAAGGTTAACAAACAATTAATATGTTGAATCAGTGTGCTAAATCTGTTTACCCAATCTTTGCCATCGAAAGGCCATTAGCCATCAGCCTCCACACTTAAGACTGATCCCTCCCTTTCCTAACCCACCTCCCCTCCACCCCCTGGATAATTTGGGCAGAAAAGAGAAAGAAAGATAAAACTGGATTTTTTTTTTAATGGATCAAGAGCAGTAAACAACCCTGGAAAGTTTGCGTTAGGTTGCTAAACGCTCAGAACGTTGGGAATCCTAAAAGACTTGATCAGTGACTTGGAAGTGTTAAGAAGGAGATTCAAGAGGGAGGGCATGTCTGCCGTTTTCACAGGGCCTAGAATGTGCGCTCGGCTATGGCTGGTGCCTTACTGAGTCTGAGCCTCTGGTGTTGGGTGTTGATTCCCTCCCTGGTTTGTTTTTTTTTTGGGGGGGGGGGTTGGGGTGGGGGTCGTAGGGAGAACACTCAGGTTGGGGACAAGCAGGAAAGAGGCTCTCTGCCACTTTCTCTCAGGAGAAAACCTGGCAGAGCAGCGGGGACTGAGCATCGTCCTTTCCTCTGGAGGCAAGAAGAGAACAAAGGATTGTCTAGTGCCATCGAGGTGGTAGAGTGGCTGCCATTGAAACTGGCTTTTGTCAACATCATTGAGTCAGCTGTGGCTCAAGGCCGCCCCGTGTGTGACAGAGGAGAAGTGGGCCCCGCGCTTTACGAAGGCTCACTGGTCCCTACGCCTTTCTTCTTGGGTGCCGCGGGGTGAGTTCACACAGCCAGTCTTCTGTGCACCACACTGGACTGCTGTTGTGGGCGCCTAGAAATCCCCAGACCAAAGACTGGCCGGGCAGACTGCAGAGGGGCGGCCAAGAGAAGAGGGGTGGTGGACTAGCTGCGCCTGCAAAGGTGAGGTCACAGGTGTGTTCCCCCAGCCCAGACCCTGACATGGATCAGAGGGCACCTCTGACAGCACTGAGGCAGCCGCAGGAAAGGATGAGGCCACTCCATTGGGGAAGGATTGTATGGAACCAACTGGACGGACCATTGTCCAGACAAGTGGGAAATGCCGGCCCCTGGCGGAAGATGGGGCGCCACAGAGTGCCAAAGAGATTCCCCATGAGAAACCCATGCAGAGGACACCAGGCCCCGACCAGGTCCATCAAGCCAGCCCTTGGCCCTGCCAGCCCTGGACCCTCTCCCCCATCCTTCTCGCACACTGGACAAGTCAGGGCAGCCTACCAAGCGGGGGAGGAGGTGCAGAGAGGAGGCTGACCGCAGGCCTGTCCCCACAGGCCAACCCTGGAGAGGGGACTCGATAAAGAGAACGACTGTTTGATTCGAGACTGGACTTGACATTTTAATACCTGAAGAGATGAGACTCTTCATTAGCACCTGGGAGTAGCAGAAAGAAAGAGAAAAAAAAAGCAAGGAGCAGGAGAAATGGATCCCCAGAGCCAGTGCGGGGGCGGGGGGGGGGCGGAACGTGGGCTTGCACCCCACCAGACCCAGGCCATCCAGGGACTTGGCTCCTTGATTGCCTTCCCTTTTCCCATCTCAAACTTCCATGATGAACATCGTGAGTGAAAAGCACGCTGGATTTAAAACGAAAGAAAGAACTGTGGACCCTAAACTTGAAAGAGTTGTTAAATTGATGAGAAAGTATCCTGACAGGAGTTAGAATTGGCCAGGGGAAGAGAGAGATGGGGTGAAGTCTTGGGAATTGGCAAGCAGTCCGTCTCTGCAAGGTTTTGAGTCTCCATAGGACTACCAAGCCTGCCACCAGTGGTTCCCACACAGCGCGACCCCCACCCTGGGTCCCGGAGGAGAGCTGCTCCCAAGGGTCAGTTTGATGGACCCTCCGGCCTCTCTCTCTCCTAACACCGCTGGGAAGGTCTGAACCTGCAACCTTGAGGTGAGCAGTTGAGCACAAACTGCCCGCCACACCTAGGGCCCTGAAGAGGAGTCACCTCTCTTCTTTAAGCTACTCAACGACTGTCTGGTGTCTTTCAGGAGGCTGACTTCCTGTCAGCCCGCCATGTTCTCACCTGGGTCTCAGCACTGCAGGCAGAGAGGGCCCGAGGAAAAGCATCCTGGAGACCAAGGCCACAACGGACAGACGGGGCCGCCTTCTCTCAGAGCCTAACTCAGCCCCAAGGCCAATGGACACAGGCCCCCAGATCCTCTGGTTTCCCTCCTTCCTTAATTATGATCCCATTTGTAAGCCAAACCCTGTCATCTGCCTCCCGTAATGGCAAGTTTCTATTCTGGTCCCTTCTGTACCCTATTATCTTTTGCAATATTCAGGAGCTCGGGAGATGAAGGGGTCCAACCGCTCCCCCCCACTGCCCATTCGTCTCTCTCTTGTTCAATATTTCACCTGCTCTCCATCTTTATTTTTGCATCTCGATTTCCTGCAGGGCCGTGCATTTATCTTGGCCGCTCCATCTCCTGCTCCCCGGCTCTTCGCCCCCTTATCTTTCCTGCTCCAGGCTTGATGGAAAATGCCCACGTTATCTCTGTAGCCAGCGTGCTGACTGGAGGAAAATCTACAGATTGTCCTGATAGGGAGTTGTCGGAGGGAAAAGTTGGAAGCGATGGGCTTGTCACAGGACAGAAGTGACGGCTGTAACTTTCCATCAGGGACTTTCTTTTTCAAGGTGACTCACACAGCGCAGGCCTTTCTCCTGAGCGCAGGTAAGGACTCTCCTCCCCTTCCCCCAGGAGCCCCGGTGGTATAGTGGATTAGGCACTGGGCTGCTAACCTCAAGGTCAGCAGTTCAACCCCTGAACCACCTCCTTGGGAGACAGATGAGGCTGTCTGTCACAGTAAAGATTTACAGGCTTAGAAATTTTACTCTGTCCATTGTGAGACAGATGGGATTCAATGGCTGTGGGCAGCAAGAGGGGTCTCCTATGGGAAGGGTTTTCAAATGACATCACTTCCATGACCTGGCCTCAGCCAGTGATGTCCTGAGTCTCAGACTTGCCACTTCCGAGGCCAGCGTGCCCTACTTGGATTGTCGAGCGATAGGAAGATCTATCCCGAATGGAGTAAGGAAAGTTCTGTGTCTACTGCCTAGAGTCCTGGGGGCCGTGGTTTGGGGAATGACTCTTTGAGCCATCAAGTCTGATTAACTTGTTCCCCCCATAAAGGCAGTGGCATTCCCACGGCTGTTTGCAGCCAGAGCTGCGTTCGGAGACAAGGCTCGGAATGGCAGGGCAGAGCAAATACCCCTGAGCCTCCTCAGCCTTGGTGGCAAGTGTGCTCTGCAAGCTGCCCGTCTTCTGGGACGGAGCACCGCTGGCTAGGAGTCCCCTTCACACCTGGTTCCAGCGGTTGGCAGAGCAGACCCATCCCGAGGTCCCCCAGAAGAGAGGCCTAAAGTGGGCTTGCATAAGGGCCTGGCCATGGAAAGGACAGCGCTGGTCTGACACATGGGGTCGCCTGGAGCCGGGATGAACTTGAGGGCCTGTGGTTGCTACCGGTGCCTCAGGATAGAGCAGCTCAGTTTGATTTCCACAAAATGCTACCAGGCTGCTGTCCATGGGCTGAACAGGGGGATGAGGGTGGGAGGGCGGGCAGGGGGCACAGGGCACTGTTGTTAAGCAGCCTATTCGTGAACCCTCAACAGGAGACCACTGTCCTTTGCTTCAGGTCCACGTCGTATCTTCCAGTCAGTTCAGAGTCCACGGAGAATTGGGGGCCCGGCTTCTCAAAGGACACAAGGCCTTCAGCCCCACCACGCTCAGAAGCGATCCAGGAAACCTTCTCTCCCCCGGGGCCCTCTCTTTCCCTCTGGCCTGTTTCCCCATCGCCAACCTTTCCCCTCAGAGTTCCATTTCCCTCCAGTCATTCCAGCCATTGCATTTGAGGCTCTGTGGTGGGGACACTGGGGGAGACCTGTGTTCAGCTCCTGCCAGACGGGTTCCTTGGTGCAAATCACTCTTGTGTTGGAGAAGAGGCTCTGGCTCCCCCTCCCAGGCTCTGGCACGTTGGATTTGCACTTATCTTCCAGGAGGGACAATGGATCAGTGTAGTCCACATGAGACAGAGATTGATTTCTCTCCCTTGTTTTATAAAGAGGGGTCCAGAAGTGATAAGGACATCCGGGACTCTGGCTCCACCCTCGGCACATGGTGTCCATCCTCAAAGTCACAAGGTTTCTGAGACTGAACAGCTTTCTGAGAGCCGACAGAGCAGCCGGTGGGTTTGAACAGCCGACCTCGGGGTAAGCAGTCTAATACTTAGCGCCCAGCACCAAGGTCAAGTCACTTTGAACGCCCTCATCCAGTGCTGCTTCTCTTCTCTCGTCCAGCCTGAAGGGCTGGGGTTCAGAGAGTGCAGAAGTGGTGGGGCTCACGGATTCATCTGCATCCCTTCCGCTATCTCTTGCCCCAGCGTCAGGGCTGGCCATGTTGCCCAGCCACACCCAGTCATTGGCAAACACCTGATTTTGATTGGAACACAGCTTACACTCAGTAGTTTACCTGTGGCCTTGGCCTCGAGCTGCCTCCGCTGGTGGCACTGTGGTTACATGTCGGGCTGCTAACTCTAAGGTCAGCACTTCGAGAACACCAGCCCCTCCGTGGGAGAAAGATGAGGTTCGCTGCTCCCGTACGGAGTTTCAGTCTCGGAAACCCACAGGGGCGGCTCCTCGGACCCAGAGTGGCTGTGAGTCAGCCTTGCCTCCGTGGCAGTGAGAGGCGGCTGCTCCCACCAAACACTGCGCAGTGGACTGGAGCAGACTTCACAGAGCTTAACATGTGTGCTCGCCCCCAACCTCGGCTCTGGGAGGAGAAAAAGAACACTGTTTTGAAGCACCAGCAGGTGTAGGTAATTAAATGATACATTGCCCTGCCTGCGATGGCACAGATACACACCTGGAAGGACTGCAGGCAAATGCGAGCTGGGGGTAGGGGCTGTCTACAGGGAGGCAAGGAGCAGGGGATACGGTCAGAGCCAGCTTTGGCCTTATCTGTAATGTGCTCATTATGCTACTAGGATAACAGACCAAGGGAGTTAAGAATTACTTTTTTTAAGTATAATGATTGTTGGGAACGGTACGGCAAGCTTAAACTTCCTTAGCCCTCCTAATAAGGTATAAATGAATATAAAGTCCTTCTGGAAAGCAATCTGGACACACAGATCAGGTGCCTTAAATATGTTCATGCTCCTCAGCCTCATAATTCTGCTCCTGGGAATCCACCCGAAGGCCATGAACCGAAACCCTGACAGTCTGTACACACAGATGTGTCTGTTGTGATCTGGCTCACGGGCATGGGGATGTCGGTAGTGCAAGAGAAGTAAATAAATTATAGCACACCCACAGAGCGGAGTATTACATAGCCATTAAAGAGTGTGTCAGCCCGGGTAGACTAGAGAAACAAATCCTTAGAAACTTATATGGGTATGAGAGAGGGTTTTATATAAAGGGTAATTGTACATTAAAAAAGTATCCCAACCCAGTCCACTCTAAGCCCATAAGCCCAATATTAGCCCATAGGTACGATAGCAATCTATAAAGTCCTCTTCAGACTCATGAGACATATGCAAAGATGTCGAATGCAGGATGATCACAGGCCAGTGGGTAGAGAGTCTTTGGATCCAGTGGTGTTGTAAGCATCTCAGCACTGGCAGGGGCCTTCACGTGGCTTCTCCAGTTCCCAGGACACGGGGTCTATCAGCCTCGCGCCATGTGTCGTGTCAGTAGAGTGTCTCCAAGGAAGTGAGTAGAGAGAGGAGAGATGTCTCCCGCCTCCAAGAAGGAAAATAGGAGTTCCCAGAATTCTTAGGAGAAGGCCATGCCTACACAGAGGCCTCATTGGCTATATCTTGATTAACAGACTAGACTCCACCCCTTCCCTCATAATCCTCTCAAACGGACACCAGATTATGTTAACTACCACAAAGAGGAAGTAAATAAATCAGAGCATGCCATATAGTAGAGCATAACATAGTCATTAAAGCAAAAGTAAATTATAGCACATTCATAGAGTGGAGGGTTATATAGCCATTAAAGAAACAATAAACAACGCATAGCATACCTATAGAGTGGAGTATTACATAGCCATCAAAGGAGAAGCAAATAAATCAGAGTATACCCATATAGTAGCGTATAATATAGTCATTAAAGCAAAAGTAAATTATAGCACATTCATAGAGTGGAGGGTTATATAGCTATTGAGATGGTTGCGTGGCGTTCACAAGTCGTTTGGGGAATTGCTAAGTGAATGAGCGAGATTCCAAGCTGTATGCAGTTTCACCGCCAACGTACAAAGACAGATGAACAACCCAACCGGCGCATGCCTTAAACTCACAGCCACGATGCGGCAGAAGCAGACAGTTCCTCTTGCCCTGCTTCATACCCATCGATGGCGTCTTTTCTGGAACAGCCTCGCTTTGCGTTCACGAGGGGAAGTTGCGCCATCTTAACCTACAGGGGTTCTGAAGGGCGCTGAGTGCCACGGCTCCATCAGGAAGAACAAAGAGGAGGGGGGAGCAATCACCTGCTGTCTAGCTAGTCAGGAACGCAAAGTGGAAGGGGTGGGAGGGGGCACCCACCATACACACCAGCTTCCCTGAAGTCACGGGTCAGCAGGAGCACTGCGCCACAGCCCCAGCCAGATGCCGCCTTCGCCCTGCACAGCCCCCTCCTTGCCCACCTGTCAAGGACCGGCTGGCGGGAGGCTTGAAGAGCCCACGGCCCCTCCTCACGGGCCGCAGTGCCCGCTCTCTTCAGGAGCTCCAGTGGAGCGCATCGGCATCACCTCTGTGGGCATCGGCAGAGAAGGAGGGAAGGTTGGGGCAGGATGGACAGGGGCCCTCGAGGGGCCTCTGAGCTGCAGGGAGCCTGTCTTCCTCATGCCTTCCTCAGGCTCCGACCCTCTGCCCATCGGGCCTGCTGCTCCCGGCAGTGTGCTGCTTCTGAGCAGCGACAGCCAGTGGGCCTTCCATAACCTGGCTGCCCTCCCCCTCCGGCAAACAGCCAGCAATGCATTCGAAGGACGCCACGAGAGCAGGGCAGTTGGAAGACGGGAAATTGGGCACTCGTGTGGAAAACGCCTCAGAAACCAGAAGTCACAGCCCCTCGGCGTGAAGGTCGAATGTGGTTTGTGTTTGGCGCCATCAAGTCAGGTCTGAACCCTGGCAGCGGATGGAGTGCAGAAGGTCCCCCCCCAGTTCCCGCCCCCCCTCCCCCGCACAATCGTTTTCTTTGCAGCCACTGTGTCCATCCATCTCATCAAGCGCCTCCTCTTTCCCCCATGGCCTTCTCCTTTATCAAGCACGACGTCCTTCTCCAGGGACGGCTCTCTCCTGACAGTACATCCTAAGTCCCACCGTCCTTGTTTCTAAGACGTTTCCCAGCTGGGCTTCTTCCCAGAGAGACGGGTTGGTCTTTTGGCGATGCTGTCAATTGTCTTCGCCAACACCATGATTCAGATGCGTCCATTCCTCTCTTCTCTTCCTTGTTCATTGTCCAACCCTGACGTGCATGTGACGTAATGGAAAATATGATGGTTTGGGGCCGGTGCCCTTCAGTTCTTAAGTGGACATCTTTGTGCTTTAGCGTTCTGAAGTGGCTTGAAGTCAAGTGATTTCTGTTCGTTGTCATTGCGTCCATTCTGACTCTGGGCCACCCGTGGATGCAGAGTAGGACTGCTCCCTCCTCTGCTCGAGAGCAGACTGCCAGGCCTTTCTTCTGAGACACCCTGAGCGGATTCAAACAGACAACTCTGCTACTAATCGGTGAGCATTTCATGACTGGTGCCATGGTAGGCGACTGGACATTCCCTTACAGAAGGGTTGCGGGGAAGAGACGCGCCAGTCGGAGTGCAGTGTAGCAATGATGAAACATACAACTTTCCTCTAGCTCCTAAATGCTTCCTCCTCCCACCCCACCTCACTATGATGATCCCAAGTCTACCTTACAAATCTGGCTGGATCAGAGGATGTACAGTGGTACAGATAGGACTGGAAACACAGGGAATCCAGGATAGATGATCCCTTCAGGACCAGTGCTGAGAGTGGCGATACCGGGAGGGTGGAGGGAAGGTGGGGTATAAAGGGGGAATCAATTACAAGGATCTACAGATAACCTCCTCCCTGGGGGGCGGGCAACAGAAAAGTGGATGAAGGGAGATGTTGGACAGTGTAAGATATGACAAAATAATTTCTAAATTATCAAGGATTCATGAGGGAGGGGTGGCAGGGAGGGAGGGGGAAAGAGCAGCTGATGCTGAAAGCAAGTGTCCTGAGAATGAAAACAAATGTACAAATGTGCTTGACACAATGGATGGATGGATGGATGGATGGATGGATGGATGGATGGATGGATGGATGGATGGATGGATGGATGGTGATAAGAGTTGTATGCGCCCCCAATGACTCAAACCCTGGGGCTGCCCTGACTTGGCTTTGTGATCTCAGGCCCCATTTGCTCTCTGAGCCCCATATGCTTCTCCCAAAGGAGCATAGTGGGTTACACACTGAGCGCTGCTCAGCACAAGGTCAGCTGTTCAAATCCGCCCACCATTCTGTGGGAGGAAGACGAGACTGTCTAGGCCTGTGAAGATGTGGCCGTCTCAGGAACTCACGGCAGCAGGTCTGCATGTGCAACGGCAGTGAACTTGGTTTGGTTGGTAGATGCGGGCAGAGGCTGACGCCCCAGTGAGCATTATAAACACAGGGATTCGAGAGAATGCTTCATGCGTGCGCCATGCAATGTTTGGCACATAGTAGGTGATCGACATGGCATTCCCCAGTGATGTGAGAGGGTGGTTCCCAGGGGGCATGCACTCTCCTGGAAGGGACTGCCAGTGCCGTCTCTTTTCCAGAAGGAGGAGGGAGCGGGTAGGCCTGTGAG